>NC_053158.1:4534933-4834933 GCF_016835505.1 Polypterus senegalus
GACCACAGGGTCACGGGGTCTGCTGGAGCCAATCCCAGCCAACACTAGGCGCAAGGCAGGAACCAATCCTGGGCAGGGCACATGCATCATTTTCAAAACATTAACCGAACAGTGTTTTTTTAATTTATTTTTCTGAATACGTTTTTGTTAACTTAGTTCAATTCAGAGTCGTTTCAATCAATAGATTTTGACTTTCACTTTATATATTCAGGAGTGAGTTTATATACTCGATGTTGACTTTATATAATCAGGAATGACTTTATAAATTCGGCGCTGACTTTACATATTCAAGTTTTGACTTTATATATTCTAGCTGACTTTATATATTCTGACGCTGACTTTATATATTCAAGTTTTGACTCTATATATTCTGACTTAACTTTATATATTCACAAAATCAATTTATTTGCCTGTTTGGCACCCCATAGTATATGTGTGTATATATGTACACATGTATGTATATATATATATATATATATATATATATATATATATATATATATATATATATACATATATATATTTTAAGGTTTATCACTGTATGACTGTTTATATATATATATATATGCCAATGAATGGGATTCTGACTTTTAGCAACACTCATGACAATGACAAAACAATTACATTGTACAATACATGTTACATTATTATTAAAATATTTCCTTTATGTTTTAAAAGATACTTTATCCCATATATTGCATAGCATATATATATATATATATATATATATATATATATATATATAGATTTATATATATAGATATATATATATATATATATATATAGATAGATATGACAACAACACTCATATCAAAGACAAAACAATTACATTAACAATCATGTAACGTTATTTTAAAATTTTTCCTTTTCTTTTCATAACTTCTTTAACACACTACTTCTCCGCTTACGGCCAGTATTCTGCAAATCTAGATATATATCTATATCACATAAATTAACAAAGCTTACTTTATTTGATTTAGTACAATAAAGAACAGTATTCATCTTCACTAGCATGCTAATGGCACACAACTGAACTCGTCATTCATTCTCCTCATGTTCTTATGGGCTGTTGTCAGGGGACTTCCAGAAGACGCACAGGATTAGGGCTGCAACGATTAGTCAACGTAATCGCCGACGTCGACTACAAAAAATTGTCAACATGGATTTTTTTATGGTCGACGCGTCATAAACAAAACCTTCAATAGAGGCCCCAGTCACAAACAACCACATTGGTTTTTGTAACTGCAATGCACTACATGAACGCCTGGAGGCAGTATTGTTTGTTATTGGTTTGTCAAGACTGCACACAGTCCTACCAACGCAAGCATCCTGGAGCTGTGATGCCGCCTCCGTCTCTTTGGAGGTAAGTTTTAGCGAGTAAAGTTAGTGTCACGTGTTAACATTAGAACACTCTAGACGAGAACAGGCCATTCAGCCCAACAAAGCTTGCCATTTCCTATCCACTTATTTCCTCCAAGAAAACATCAAGTCGAGTTTTGAAAGTCCCTAACGTCTTACTGTCTACCACACTACTTGGTAGCTTATTCCAAGTGTCTATCGTTCTTTGTGTAGAGAAAAACTTCCTAATGTTTGTGCGAAATTTCCCCTTAACAAGTTTCCAGCTGTGACCCCGTGCTCTTGATGAACTCATTTTAAAATTCAAGTCTCGATCCACTGGACTGATTCCCTTCATCATTTTAAACGCTTCAATCAGGTCTCCTCTTAATCTTCTTTTGCTTAAACTGTAAAGGCTCAGCTCTTTTCATTTTTCCACATAACTCACCCCTGTAGCCCTGAATCAGCCCAATCGCTCTTCTCTGGACCTTTTCTAGCTGCTTTGTCCTTTTGTAGCCTGGAGACCAAAACTGCACACAGGACTCCAGATGAGGCCTCACCCGTGCATTATAAAGCTTGGGCAGATCCTCCTGCGACTTGTACTCCACACATTGTGCTATATAACCTGACATTCTGTTAGCCTTCTTAATGGCTTCTGAACACTATCTGGAAGTCGATAGCTTAGAGTTCACTATGACTCCTAAATCCTTCTCATAAGGTGTACTCTCGATTTTCTGACCGCCCATTGTGTATTCAAACCTAATATTTTTACTTCCTATGTGTAATACTTTACATTTACTGACATTAAATTTCATCTGCTACAAATCTGTCCAAGCCTGTCTGCTATCCAAGTCCTTCTGTGATGATATAACGGATTCCAAATTATCTGCTAATCCACCTATCTTGGTATCATCTGCAAACTTAACCAGCTTATTACTTATATGCCTATCTAAATCATTTATATATATTAAAAATAACAGCAGCCCTAGCACTGCCCCTTCTGGTCACCACTCTTAACATCGCCAGTTCTGATGAGGTTCCTCACACCATCACCCTCTGCTTCCTGTGTCTGAGTCAATTCTGCACCCATCTAAAAACATCACCCTGAACTGCCACTTCTTTTAACCTGATGCCCAACCTCTCATGTGGCACCTTAACGTTGATGTTTGTATTATAATGAGTATATCAAGGTTTCGACAATTATAGTTAACCCTTAAACCGACACATATTTGGGGTTTAATGCACCCCTGGACGCCAAATACTTTTTAGCTGCACTTTTTAAGTAAATGTCACAATTCACAAAGAAAATGTGAAATTTTAATGGAACACGACTTTTTTTTTTCATGCAAACAGCATCACAATTACTGCAACACTGATCATTTTACACACTGCAAACGAACTGCAAAAACTATAAAAAAAAAACTACTGCAACATCCATCCATTACCCAACTCACTATATCCTAACTACAGGGTCACAGGGGTCTGCTGGAGCCAATCCCAGCCAACACAGGGTGCAAGGCAGGAAACAAACCCCGGGCAGGGTGCCAGCCCACCGCAGAACTACTGCAACAAATTATTATTATATGTTCAAGGTGTAACTGACGCCATTGAAAACAGTAAATCACCGAGCCAACTGTGCTTGAACTGTCTGCATGCAAACACACAGAGGTAAACGCTGATGAAGCGTTTGAATCCCAGAGACAGTGGTACTGCAGTTCTGCCGGGGCTCGCAGTGGTCATGAGCTGGCTGCTCAATGAATATACGGCAGTGACTGATCAGCTCCAGTGTGCTGGCAAATCGCTCCGTGAAGCAAATATAGCCAGTTGCGGAGTTCGATGAATGTACGTTGCCGCATATACTCGGCTTTGGCATGCTTCAAATTGCACTCAAACCGGTTACAGCATTCAACAAATGTACTTATCTGAATCAACTCGGCTCCGGCGTGCTGGCAGTAATAAGCTTGTTACATATTTTAGTCCGTTTTTTTTTTTTTATTTTAGCGTAATGTAGTACATGATGTGATAAACTACAACACTTTTCCTTTGGAGTGGGAAATCTTTCTCTGTCTGCAAAATCATTCTTGTGTATTCCTGCTACCTCTACTCCCTCTGAGTGTCTCTTCTTAGCAGCTGGGAACATTGTCACAAAGAAGAGAGCCAGCCTCACACCATAGCACGTCGAAATGCTCACTGCAATCAGGAATATATGAACTGAATCTTTTATAAACTGTACATTATTGTTTTATTTTATTCGAGTTGAAGCTTTACTTAAACTTTTGGACTTTAAGACACACCAGTGGCCATTTTTGGTTAGGTTAAATGCACTTTTTTTGTTTAAAGACTATGCGCACTTTAGTTTGTATTGTTTAATGTATTTCTTTTTTATTGTGAAGGTCACACTAATATAAAAACATCTGATTATTTTCAAATTCATATGTTTCACTGGTTGTTATTTTAACTTGATTATTATTAATTTTAATTGTGTTAATGCAGAGACATGAGGGTGACATTCACAGGTGGACAGACGTGAGCAGATGAGGTTAGACATACACTGGAGCCCAGAACAAGATGTGCAACCACAGGTCGCAGGCATCAAATTAGTCAGGCATGAAATAATCGTGACTAATCGAAAACAAACTTGAACGATTAGTCGACTACCAAAATAATCATTAGCTGCAGCCCTACAGGTTACGTTAACTCTGGATATGTGGATATGTGTTTATGAATGACCCCTGAAAAGGCCTGTTTCTCTGCCTTGTATCCAGTGCTTCTCAGACAAGATCTGGCCTGCAATCCTGAATAGGATTAAACCGGGTTTGAAAATGTAGATATGGAAGGATGTACGTCCACAGGACTACGAACTCAAACTTGATTTCAGGAAAAACCCATACTGAATGGACAGTGGTTACTAAATAATTGCATACAGAAATATCTTACATCAGGTGTTAACAATACATGCAATTAGCACTATTTTGGCTATTTAATAGCACAGGTAAATATTATAATTGACATCTTTATTTACAGTAATTTAAAAAGCAAGTACACCACATGGGAATTGTTGCTCTTTACCCCCAAATATGTGAACAGGCAAACATTAGATCTTCATGCAGACAGTGCCTACAGCTAAAGGGATAAAACTGAATAAAAACACACAGAAAATTTGCAATTTCAATAATTTAACATTCAGCATAAAAATCAATATCTGTATTCGTCTATGGAGTAAAAATAAATATATAAATAAAAAGATCCGGCCACTCGTGGCTTCAGAGGCTGGTATTGCTTCCTTCAGCAGAAAGGAATTCTAGCAGGTATTTTGCATAACAGCTCACAAGTCTCGGACATCGACTTGGTGACAACTCCGCCATGTAAAACCTTCAGCTGCAAGATGTTTGTGTATTTGCTTGCATCTTCTGGCCATTTCATATCATTTTGCAATATTTCAATGGGATTCAATGACTAGGCCAGTTCACTAACCCTCCATTTTATCTTTCTGAGCCATTCTTTGGCGGATTTTCTAGTAAGCTTTGGATCATTATCATGGTGAAAGCCCCATGTCCAGTTTAATTTCAACTTTCCAACAGATGAGCCTCACATTCTCCTCATGCACACTTTTGATATGATGTAGAATTCATTGTTAACTTGATGACGGCAAGCTGCCCAGGCCCTGAGGCAGCAAAGCAACCCCAAACCAGATCATTTCCACCACTTATGCTTCACAGCTGGCATGTGGTTTTTCTTCTGAAATTAGGTCTTCTGTTTGCACCAAACATGTCTACCGTTACAGTGCTCAAAATTTCTATCGTTGATACATCTGTTCAGAGCATATTGTCCCAGAAGGCCTGATGTTTGTCTAGATACTCTAATGATTGCTTCAGATTGCAATAACTTTTTCCTGGCACACCTCCCATGTTGGTCAAATCTGTGCAAACCATTTCTGACAGCAGGTACCTGCACTTTGACAACAGCTTGTTAAAGAGTTACCTGCAGATCCTTCAATTAAACTTTAAGGTTCTTGGAGACTTCCTTTAGTATCAAACAGTTAGCTCTTGGTCTGAACCTGGGCCTGGACAAATTAGCAATAGTCTGAAATCCACAGAACTTGTGGATTATCTTCCTTACAGTCAAATTAATGATTTCAAAATAATTTTCTTTTTAAATTCTTTGCCAGACTCCTAAGCATTCACAACCTCCAGGTCCTCGAAATCTTTGCATTAAATAATACGGGTCAGGTTTTTCCAAGTGACAAATCTGCGATTTTGTTTATTTAGATTACACGAGAACGAATACACCACGTCAGTTTCATGCATCATTTGTTCAACTAGGATCAACTTCATCTGCAGGCACTGTTTGCATGAAGATCTAATGTTATTCCCTATATATATAAAAGCCAAATACCACTGACTCACTCATCACAAAATCTGCCGAACCATGAGAACTTGGGACTTGAAATAGGAATGTAGGTTACCCTTGGCCCATAGGTGCTCACTAAGAAATGGTTATAAAAATTTCATGGTCCAAGCGCGAAATTTCTGACAGTTTTTTAAGACCCATTTGTAAGTCTATCTATCCGCTTTTCACTAGAGAACTACTTAACGAATTTATATCGGGTTTGTTTCTAGAATTTGTTGATTTTTTGACTTTCTCATTGTGCTAAGTATCATAGTTCGCTTGTGGTACCGATTTATTAGCGTGAATCTGAAATAGACTCATTGGGCTGCAGGGAGGCAGGCGGGCCCTCCTCACTCACGCGTCTGCCTCGGAGCGTAACCTCAACTCCGCTTAGTTAGCGAACATGAGAACTACTTAATGGATTTAGAACTTTTTTTTTCTATAATTTGCTTGAACATTCCAGTTGATTTTGCGACTTCTCTCATTGCACCAAGAACCATAGTTCGCTTACAGGAGCGATATATTCACGCTAATCCGTGACAGAGGCTGCAGGCCTAGAGGAACAGTGACGTCAGGAGTAGAGAGCTGGGTGGGGCCTCCTCACTGTCCTGTTTCACTACTACGTAGGCCCGTGGGTGATGGCTAGTATTATATATGTTATATATGAAAATTGACATAAATGATACCAAGTAAAGTAGATTTGCAGATAATTGGGAATTTGTTGAATCATAACAGAGAGACTTGGACAGCGTGCAGGCTGGGGCAGAATTGTGGACGATGAAATTTAATGTCAGAAAACATTAATATATAATATAATGTATTAATACCAGTAACGGCGTACTGCACGATAATGTGCAGTGAATACACTTGACTTAAGCATTCCTAGTTTTCATACTTTTTCTCTGTCTCTGTTTAGCATTCATTTGCTCAGAGGTTGATGCGCTTGCTGCTTCCTGAGCAGCTCTTCTTTTCTCCACCCTAGCGACCTGCTTCTTCACGTCTTTCCACTGCATCTTTTCACGTTAAAACTGATTAAGTTAGTTTTTGTGTTGCAATTACTTAGTACGTTTTCTTTAATTTGTCACTTAAGCCGGCACTTCAAGTCTTCAAACTGCCTCTAGAATGATTAGCGAAGGTGATAGGGAATGAGAACGGCGCCCATACGCATGTGTCGCACGGCTGCCCTGCTGTGTGCTGTCGAGAGTTGATTCTATAATAAAATGAAATAAAAATAAAAAGAGTAATAAAAATGATCATCCCGAAAGCGGATAGTAGACGTCACATAGTATATGTGTACCAAATTTCAAGTCAATAGGTGAAACGGTTTGTGAGCTACAGGTGATATAAAATCCTGGACAGACAAACAAACAGCCACGGCAGCGTATTATATAAGACGATACGTCCTGGGTATGACGTTAATGCATCCAGCCCTGCAAGTAGGCCCTCCATCCCGCAAGGAAAAACCTGGGGGTTGGTGGCAGAAATGGCACTCAAGCCACCATAAAAAAAACTCCCACCGATTCCATTCTATCTGAACTAGTGTGGTGCTGAGGTGTCACCCGCTGCATGGCTAGACTCTGGTCCTAATCTGGGATCTTGAGTTGGTTTGTCATGTGGTGGGTGAGGCAATGCGCTGTATCAGCGCGTACTCCTAACCTCTCTCTAAATATAAAGTATTACAGATAGGAAGTCAAAATGTTAGGTTTAAATACACGATGGGAAGCAGAAAACTGAAAGTCCGCCTTATGAGAAGGTTTTAGAGGTTTGAGTGGACTCAACACTATCAACTGCCAGCCAGTATTCAGAAGCCATTAATAAGGCCAAGAGAATGTCAGGTTATATAGCGCCTTGATGTGTGTAGTAGAAATCCAAGGAGGATATGCTCAAGCCTTATAACACACTGGTGAAGCTTCATCTGGAGTCCTGTGTACGGTTTTGGTATTCTGGCTACAAAAAGGACATAACAGCACTAGAAAAGGTCCAGAAAAGAGCAACAAGGCCGATTCCAAGGCTACAGGGGATGAATTATGAGGAACGATTAAAACAGCTGAGTCTTTTCAGTTTAAGTGAAAGAAGAATAAGAGCAGACATGTTTAAAATTAGGAAGGGAATTAGTCCAGTGGATCGAGATTGTTATTTTAAAATGAGTTCATCAACAGCACGGGAGCTCAGTAGGAAACTTGTTAAGGGTGAATTTTGCACAAACATTAGAAAGTTTTCCCACACACCGAGATTAATAGACATGTGAAATAAGTGCCCAATTAGTGTGGTGGACAGTAGAACTTTAGGGACTTTCTAAACTCAACTTGATGTTATTTTGGAGGAATTAAGTAGATAGGACTCGTGAGCTTTGTTGGGCTGAATGGCCTGTTCTCATCCAGATTGTTCTGATGTACTCTTCCTTCTTACCTCAAACCATTGTGCTCCTGTAGTGTTCATAAGAAGTACACACAAAGGGTCAGACTTGGAGCCAATATCCTTATCCAGAAGGTTTTCACAAGAGATTGTGAGTTCCACTTTAGTGACACACTGAGCCGCCATTTTGGACTGAAAAGCTGCAAAACAAGAAGAAAAAAGTTAGCTGAAAAGACTGCGGTTTTAAAAATTCCAGTCAATTCACAATTGTGCAAGCTGTCTCACACTAAACTTTGCATGGGTTTCCTCCCACTGTCCAAAGACATGCAGGCTGGGGGAATTGGCAACACTAAATTGGCCCTCGTACGTGATTGGTGGGTCTGATGCGTTTTCACCTGGCAAACAGACTGCTGCCCTCTCCAAGGTGTGTTCCTGCCTTGCACCCTATGCTAGCTGAGGAGGCTCCAGCACGTCCCACAACCCCAGCTCAGATTAAGTGGGTCAAAAAATGGCATTTGTTTAAGATGGAAAGCTTTTATTTTTGTATTATCGATGCTACCAAGTATCAAGACAAAAGTTTAAAAAGTGCACAGGTTCAACCCAATGAAGTATCCAAATGTTGATTATTGAGTTTAAATTGGTCCATTATCGGTTAAGTGCTTGTGTGTCAATAAGTGTGTCCTGAGATAGGCTGACAGCAGAGGTGGGTAGAGTAGCCAAAAATTGTACTCAAGTAAGAGTAGCGTTACTTCAAAATAATATTACTCAGGTAGAAGCAAAAAGTAGTCATCCAAAAAATTACTCAAGTAAGAGTAAAAAAGTACTTGGTGAAAAGTCTACTCAAGTACTGAGTAACTGTTTGAACATAATAAATCATTTATTTTTTAGAAATGTAATAAGACAGACAAAAATATAAAATAATGTGTAAAATAAATCACAGCTTTACAAAATAAAGATGCAAAAATAACACAAAGTTCCAAATCTCAGCTTTTCACAACAAAGCTTTTGAAGCCGATACCTACAGCAGGTAACATGCATGTCTGAACAGCGCAAACTACTTACAGTGATGAGATATCCTGTACACTGACAGTATAATACTGCATATGCACATATGCACTTTGTGTGTAGCGGGTCCGCAGCTTCAAAAAAAAAAAAAAAAGGGCAGTTTCAAATCCAAAAAGCCGTGCCACTCTCCGTGGGCGTAATTCCACGACTGCAGGGAGTTAATGAGGTAGATGGAGCAAGTCGCACCTGCACGTGCCTGTCTGATCGTTCTCAATTGCTTAATTGGCTTTCTGCGGCGTGTGATTAAGGCCCACGGAGACGGGAGTGTATATATACGGGTCAGCACAAAAAAGAAGGGCAAATCAAAGAAATAGAGAAAAGACATGAGGTTAAAAGACATAAAAGGCAGGCTTGGGAACGATGCTCTGGTTCTTGCAGTGAATCTGTGACCGTTTAGCAGTGAACAGGAGCCCCGCATGACTAAAAAGTCTCTCACAGGCTGCAAAACGCAGGACGTTTGTGTGAGGTCATGACTGCATGGCTACGTCTGACTGGTGAAGCAGTCATGCAGTAGATCCACTGGCAACTTCTCTCTTGCAAAAATATAGTTTAACTAGTGGACTCCCATCAAGCTCATCTTCCAAACCTTCTTCCACATTCCTGGTCAAAATTTCTTTTTATTAGGATACACCTGGCACCCCATATCCTCTTCTTTGCCAGACTAATGATCATCCATATCAAAAGGCTTCCCTTGAACTCCTACATTCCTGGCTAGACCCTCCACTCTCAAAATGAATTCATAAGACAAATCAACAGAATAGTCTTGTAACGTTTGCTGCATATTGTATGTGCTGTGTCTGTTTCTGCTCCCTTTGGAATATGTAGGTACAGAGTATTTTGAGGATATATATATATATATAAGGGCGCACGGTGGCGCAGTGGTAGTGCTGCTGCCTCGCAGTTAGGAGACCGGGTTCGCTTCCCAGGTCCTCCCTGCGTGGAGTTTGCATGTTCTCCCGTGTCTGCGTGGGTTTCCTCCGGCGCCCGGTTTCCTCCCACAATCCAAAGACATGCAGGTTAGGTGGATTGGCGATTCTAAATTGGCCCTAGTGTGTGCTTGGTGTGTGGGTGTGTTTGTGTGTGTTGGCACCCTGCTCAGGTTTGGTTCCTGCCTTGTGCCCTGTGTTGGCTGGGATTGGCCCCAGCAGACCCCTGTGACTCTGTATTCGGATTCAGCGGGTTAGAAAATGGATGGATGGATATATATATATATACATATACACTAGCCGACACCCACCATAGCATAGGTCTAAACTCATGGGCACCATACTGTTATTTCCACAGCACACCTGGTAGCTCTCATGGCGCATCAGTTGAAAAGCACTTGTGTCAAGTATAATTATGAAGTTGTTGATGGTGATGAACAATTGAGGATGGCATCTGCAGAGTTTTAACACAAGTTTTAATAAATGCCCATTTAAGAGATGTTTATTTCAATTAAATCAGTCTTCAGCAGTGCAAAGTCAAAAGTTGTTTCGATCGTTTCATTTTTACTTTGACATATCTGGGTCTCATATGCTATGCCATTTTGAGAATTAATACATTGGCCTCATTTTCTTATTGCTTTCTTTTCAACTTGTCTTTTAGAAAGGCATTCAAAATTCAGGTGGCACTTGCTCAAGTAGTATTTTGTTCATAGTTCAGGTTTCAGGTCATTGTTTAAGTTTAAACTATGCCATTAAACTTAAAAAAAATTCTTTGTGTTGATTATTCATTCATTTTGTGATTCAGAGTATATTTACTTCACGATTTATATACAGGTAAAATTCCGTTACAACGAACTTCCAGGGACCTAAGAAATATTTTGTTGTAATGAAGATTTTGTTGTAATGAGATTCTGTATTTGTCATTATAGTGCTTTCTTTCACTTGTGTCCAGGCATTTGCAATCATTTCAATAGCTTCTTTTGTGTTAATTTTAATCTCCTCCTGTCTACAAGTTATGCTGACGAGAATTTTTCTCAGCATTTCCTTGCGATAATACACTCTCAGGGTGTGCATGATGTCCAAATCCAATGGCTGAAGCACTGCTGTGCAATTCGGTGAGAGGAATTCAACGTGAACATTATCTAAATGTGGAAGCTGAATCATCCTTTTCTTCTTCATATTGTGAGGTTTCTGAACTCTTTGGGATCCCCACTCCCCACCCAATGGGAACGACACGGTGAAGTGCGCCCAAGCACGATTGCTGCGTCCGTGGAAGATTGTTTGTCCAACACAGCGTGCAGTGAGGCCACAGAAGCGAATCCTAAAAGATCGTGGGCAATCTTTAAGTCCCTGTCTTACACTCCAAAACACGAGGCTGAGTCTTAGTACTTTAGCAAAACCAACTTTATTTAGCCTGAAACAAGAACAGCATGGTTATTTATTGTAGCGATCTGCCACTCGTCTATAAACAGACACAGCAGTCAAGCAGGGTTGTGGCCAAGTAATTCTGTTCCCTGCATTTACAATATTCCTTGCATCACCCATCAAGATCTTTTCTGTTTCCTTCAGTCAGTGCCGAGCCACAGCAGAGCTGCGAGCCTGCTGTTGCATCAGCAACAGATAAACAGTCTCCTACAGACGCGTGATCGCGACCGGGACGCTCTTCTGCGTGTTGTCCAGTTGGCGGAGGTCCCAACAGAGTTTAGAAACCTCACATTTTCTTGAATGAGTGCCGCATTAATAGGAATGTTTCTTTAACGAGTATCACTGAACCACATAAAAACGCTTTTTTCGATGTCTTCCAATGCAGCAGTTCGCATACGTTGCAACCCGAGATTTTTCTTCTTTTTTTGCTTGGTCTTTCAAGAAAGTTGACAGTGTCGATGTCGAAATTCCACATTCACTGGCAACGCCTTTTTACTTTCTGCCACAATCGAGCTGCAAAATGTAAAGTTTTTTTTCTCCTACTATGAACTGTTATTGTTTTTCGTGTCTGCCATTTCTGTAGGAGGGTGACAATGTGTTAAATTCCAATGGATGTTTTTCAAATGTTGATGAGCGATAAGCAAAAGGTATCACTGAAAACAAAAACAGCAAATAAAAGAAAAAAAAGAAAGAAAATGTTTTTACAATGTTTCTGTTTGGGGATCGTTGTGCACAAATGATCTGTGACCACAGAACTAACTGCTCTGTGGATGATTCATTCAGGCATTTCAAGGTCACTTCGTTGTAATGAAAGTATCTGCTGAATGTACTTCATCGTAACGAGATTTCTATAGACTCCTGTCATATGGGGGAAAACTGTCGGGACCATAAAAATACTTTGTTGTAATGAAAATTACGTTGTAAAGATGTTCGCTGTAAAGGAATTTTACCTGTATTTATTTTATGATTGGATGTTTTAATGCTAGATGCAATTAATTACGATTAATTCCATACAATTAGGCGATTTCTTTTAATCGATTCCTAATTTTTATATTTATTGTTTAGTCACCACTTCTTTATGGGCTGCCTAGGTAACAACCCAGATGCACAGTATGTGGACTCTGATGTCAAAGTGTGAGTCACTATAGCCTCACCAGGACACAGCATGACAGTTGTCACAGTAGGGGCACTATCACTCCCTTGAACCCTCAGGTACCACGCCAAACACCAGGTAAAAGTGCAATAATAATTATTTTTATTATAATAATGTGCACTAAGCAACCTCCACTCCACACTATTCATTAATAGCCAATAACAAGTACAATAACCAATCCTCCAGCTCCCAGACACGCGTTGCCTCCTACCACCCAGCTCAGCTCGCCGGCTGGGAGCTCCCACAGTTCTTTATAGTTCCTGACCCGGAAGTGTTTCTCATCCTTCAGTCCATAATTCCCTATCACTTCCGGTCAGATAAAGTCCTTTTTCGCCTCGAAGTACATCATCCCTTCCGCTCATGCGACTTGGAAGTACTTCTGGGGCATAGGGCAAAAGACGTCTTCGGTCTTCCCTGCAGCTCCCTCTTGCGGCCCCTGTGGTATCAAGCAGGGCTGAGGATAAAAACTACAAAGTCCATGACTCCATGCTGGTCTTGGGCACCTCCATACTGCAGGGAGGGCTCCATCTGGTGGCTTGGGGACTTGGCGGGATAAACTACGGACACAGTCCACACAGTGTAACATATCAGACCCGATATGCTGAAAGCGGCTGATCGCTACCGCTCACCTTCCTAAAATGTAAGGAAGCTAATACCATGCACCCCCTTCCGATATAATCATCTTTAAACAACCAAATGTATATGTATGTGTGTGACACAAGACAATTATAGCAAATCCAGGAAAAATATATTATACTAGTTGTGTAAGCCCATGCTATAAAAAGCCCAGATTCCTAGAAACTATTGAAATCGTCAGAAAAATAATTCAAATGCAGAGTCAGCGGTTTCGTTTTTGGACGTGCTCGACCCCAAAGCCGCACCCCCACCCCATCAGTGGCTAAGCCAGTTTCTCTCGTGTTTGTCTTTCCCGGCAGTTTCACTTTGGTGACGGAGTCGCTTTCTTTCAGCTTCTTAACTAGGAAAAGAAAATCCGAGCACATTTCTCCAGTTTTGATGTCAGTACACTGGTTACGTGTCATTTACAATTGATTTTAAAATACTGCTATTCGTCTACAAAGCCTTCAATAATCTGCTCCATCTTATATTTCGAATGTCTTACACCTTACACTCCAAATCGTAACCTTAGATCTTCCGCTTAGAATTCCAAGAGCTAAACTTAAAAGAGTGGTGAGGTGGCTTTCTGCTGTTATGCACCTCAAATCCATAATACGAGTTTAACGATAGAAATTCACCAGGCTAATACAGTGGAGCACTTTAAAAACTGCTAAAAACTCATTATTGTAACATGGCTTTCTCATAACTTCATCTTAGTTTAATCCTTATGCTCTGTATATTCAATTAATTATCATTATCATTCCTGGTGGCTCCAAAATCCATACTAACCCCTGCTTTTTCTTCTGTTCTTTTTCCAGTTTTCTGTGGTGTTGATCTGCTCCCTCACCACCCGATCAAAGCACCGTGATGTCCCTACGTTGGTGGATTAAAGGCCAGAAGTCCACATGACCGTCATCATCAAGTTCTTCCATGTGAACCCTGAATACCATGAGGACTGATTGTGAGGTCATTCATGTTAGGTAGAATGCCTAGAGGGGGCTGGGTGGTCTTGTGGCTTCAAACCCTTGCAGATTTTATTTTTTTCTCCAGCCGTCTGGAGTTTTTTTTTGTTTTTTCTGTCCTCCCTGGCCATCGGACCTTACTCTTATTCTATGTTAATTAGTGTTCCCTTATTTTAATTCTTATTTATTTTGTCTTTTTCTCTTCCTTCATCATGTAAAACACTTTGAGCTACATCACTCGTATGAAAATGTGCTATAGAAATAATTGTTGTTGTTCATTGCTGTAGCCTCGCACTTCCGGGCGGACGGACAGACAAACACACATCCACGTGTAGACTTTTTATATATAAGACAAATAAAAAAAAGTCACAAAGATGAAAACAGCAATAACGCTTTCCTCCCAAATACACAATAATCACTATGGTGAGAAAAAATATTTACAGTGAAATACACAGCCCAGACCCTTCTCAAGTTCACACCATAGTCCAGAGTACGAGCTGTCTTATTACACTGGGTGGACGAATTGCACAAGTAGAAGCCAGCCAATGAAATAATCGAAATTCTTAAATGTAAACTGTTTCCACAGTCAGTGCTACACCATAATAAAAATAAATAACTTCAAAGAGCCCAACAAGACCACTAGACATAACAAACGGCAATGCAGAATTCACAGGATTACCTCCTTGGAGGTGAACGCTGAGCTCCACTTATCTAGACAGGTCTTCGTAGCTGTATGGCCAATACAGTTTGCATAAAGCACGCTGTTTTCCAAAAGGAGGAAGGAGTACAGCAATTGGAGTAAAGACTGGAAATGTTCCAGCAGTTTCTGAAAGAACAGGAGCACACGGAGAAACAAGAGGAACAGAGGTGGAAGTCACTACAGCATCAGTTTACATTGCTATAGGCGAGGTACAGTGTGGACATGAGGAACGTCCAGAGGAAGACCCGAGCAGTATCATCCCCATCTGTAAGTTCCAGTCCGTCACATACAGGCAAAAGGATAAAATGGTGCCTATTATGCAAATGTCTCCATCAGAGATTGTGGATGTCAACCTTGCTCCTTGCAGTACAAAATTCTAAATGTTTTTGTATTAGGGCTGCAACATTCTGCTCTCCTTTAATTTTTGTTTGAGGTCTTACAGTTTTGGTGCTTCAAATATTAAACTCACGGTTTTGATTTTTGCATGCTCTCCAACTACGTCTCTTCTCCTGATCCTTTTTCTCAAATTGTGCTATTTTTCCCATTACCCTTTTGTGTCTTTTGTTACTGGTTCCTTTAATACACTCCTCTGTTTTGAATGCATTACCCATTTTGTTTTATGCATCTATTATTAAATCTGTTTGTACATAACTGCTTCTTCCAATTTATCGAGTAGATAAAAAAAAAAAAATTTTATGTAATTTATCAAGCTGTTAACTTTGTTATTGCTGGCCAGGTGCCCTAAGGCCTTGTCCTTTGACACAGATCAGCCCATCTACATATGATTAGCGCTTGAAAATACTGCAGGCTGCACAAGCAGCAGAGCGAGAATACTGACAACTGACTCATTGACGGGAACTGAGTAGTAGCAATAACAGAATCCATGGTTATAAGTAGCAGAACCATGATCCTGTAAATCAAGTAAAAAGGGGAAAAGGTTTATTATTCAAACAGAAGGACTACAGCCAAAACAAGGAGACTGCTGGGTAAAAACGATGCAGAAAATAACACCAAATCAGGAGACAAGCAAAAGCAGAAAGGTACAAATATTAAGCATTTGATGAGGGGTTTATCCTGCTTAAACACAGATGATCTACCACAGCATGTATCTGGACTGATAATAACAGTTACCTTGTACACTAATTAAAGGTGCAGACACAAGAATAGTCAGAAAATGAAGGACACCACAACATGTGAAACAAGGTAGCAACACAAACAAGACATCTAACAACCGATGGGCTTTGAATAAACAAGCAGATAAGTCAGCTACTGTGACACGCCCTCTGATCCCACACATAATCGCATTCCTGGCAGGCTGTGCTATTTCTCTTTTAGATCGCTACCAAGTAACTTCACCACCAAAGTGGCTAATAATGCTTATGAATTTTTACTCTGAAGGAGAAAATACACCTTGTTGCAACTAGATGAGGCGGGACTACACCATAATGGCACAGACATTACTAGCTTTTGACTCCAGGCTCACTTCACTATCTCCATGGAGTTTTCATTCAGTGCATTAACATTGTGGTCCATGGCCGGCTTTGTATTCCGGCCAATACCCCCAGGCCGCCAGAGGGAGCCCTCACAGTGGCATGGAAGGTCCCCGAATTCCAGCGGAACCTCATGGACGTTGTAGTTTTTATGGACAGCAATGCTGGATACCATGGGGGCCACCAGGAGCCGCTGTAGGGAGGCTTGGGGAGTGTTATTTGCCCTATGCCCGGGAGTACTTCAAGTCGCATGAGCGGAAGGGATGATGTACTTCGGGCAAAAAGGACTTTTATCTGACCCGGGAATTATGGACTGAAGGATGAGAAACACTTCCGGGTCGGACTATAAAAGGACCATGGGACCTCCCAGACAATGAGCTGAGCTGGGTGGTAGGAGGGCAACGCGTCTGGGAGTGGAGGATTGTGATTTATTATTGTGATTGGTGATTAATGAATAGTGTAGAGTGGAGGGTGCTTAGTGCACATTATTATAATAAAAATAATTATTGTGGCACTTTTACCTGGTGTTTGGCGTGGTACCTGAGGGTTCAAGGGATTGATAGTGCCCCCTACTGCTACAACATGCACACATATCTGGATTATACCCTAACCCAAACCCTAACATTTTAAATTATTTTAATGTATTATATAACCCAATATTCCTAGCTGAAAGAAATCTGGATTTAGTGACGGATTTGTCTGTGAAGTCAGCAGGACAGATTTTCCGGTGTTGGCTCTCTGAAATAGGTATTTCATCTTTATTATAAACTAGACATTAAGCCCGTTACAATAACGGGCGCTAGTACAGTATATCCAATACCTAATTATGTCATATCATCTACTGTGATACCGTACTTCTAAAAAAAATTTTTATTATTATGCTATCTTAAGGAATTGTTCTGTTGTGTATATTGTATTGTATTGACCCCCTACTTTTGACACCCACTGCACGCCCAACCTACCTGGAAAGGGGTCTCTCTTTGAACTGCCTTTCCGAGGTTTCTTCCATTTTCCTACAAGGTTTTTATTGGGAGTTTTTCCTTGTCTTCTCAGAGAGTCAAGGCTGGGGGCTGTCAAAAGGCAGGGCCTGTTAAAGCCCATTGCGGCACTTCCTGTGTGATTTTGGGCTATACAAAATAAACTGTATTGTATTGTATTGTACAGTAGTGCATAAACATTAGTAGGAACAGTCTATATTAAATGGCAAGGGACCTTACCTTGACCTCACTCTGTTTCTTGTCTTAATTTTTTTTGTCAAAAATATTTTTGCAAGAAGCCTAAAGTAAAATAATAATAAAAATAAAATAGAAACGTATATGACAATACAGTAAGTATAATTAATATTGCCTTAGTGTAAAACTTTGTAACAATCTGTAATACACAATATCTGTAGAAGATATTTAGGAAAAATGTTCTATTTTTACCTCATGACATTTTTCTATAAAATTTCATTATAGACATTTCTTATAAATATTCTGTCTGACTTTGGCGAGAGTTTGCCTTGTTCAGGACCATCTACAACCTTGACAACAATATCTGGAAAACTTCTAACTCTTGATAATGCCACATACTGTATAACTGACCGTGGCTGAATACACAAGTAAATGCCAACTATTTCTAAGGTTTCCTCTTCTGAGTCTTTCTCTTCTAGCGTTTTTCTGACGCTCATTTTCTTTTCTTCAATCGATCTATCTGCTCGTATTTTTCTTTGTCTTTCAGCCTTTCTTTTGTTGATGTTTACTTGTTGAGCTGACCGTTCTTCCAGGAGATGTTGCTTATATAGGATTTGATTGTCTGTGTCTTTTGTCCTACTTGACGTGTCCTTTTTTGGGGTGGCATGTTGTTAGTAGATACGTCCGTAATATTTTCTCTTACAGTAATACTGGCTTGTATGTGGCTTTAATATGCGTCAGTGTATTGTGTGCCTTTAATTTTCTCTCGCAGTAATACTGGTTTGTATTTCCGTAAAATGCCTGTCATTTTCTCTGACAGTAATACTGGCTTTGATGTCCGTAATATGACTTTAATTTCTGTCACAACAGTGGGCAATCAGCAGAGTGTCCCCAGCAACTGATGTAATGTGTGGTGTGCAGTTGATAATCGTGACTGTGTCGTCTCCCCAGGAGTACCGTGCAGTTCCCCAGCAAGTATTTTAATCTGTGCTGGCGTGTAGCTGATTATTGTAAGTGTGGCGTCTCCCCACACGGATTTTATGTGCACGGCCGCGACTAACTAATCAGCACTCTCCCCAGCAATGATGTCTTTTATTTACTTTTATTTACTTATCATGCGCTGCGCGCATAAAAGCCCTGTGTGCCCAGCTTCCAGTGTGTGTGCATCCACGGTGCCGTGCGCATGGGCGGGGCATGGTGTGATGTGCGTCGGCCCCGCGCGTGCGCACTTCACCAGAAGACACACACACACGGATACCTGGACGCACACAGGGCTTATATTAAAGAGGATAATGGAAGTCATTTACTTATTTTAGTACTTCATTTATTTACTCCCCTTTGCCTTCTCCTACCCTTACCTCTCCCCTTTGCCTTCTCCTACCCTTACCTCAAAAATTGACCCAGGATCCCTAATATCAATCACATCCCAATCTCTTCTCTTATCTTAAAAAACGTTTTTTAGCCCTTATGTTAAAAATTTGTTTATTTTATATATTCTCCTTCCCCTCCCTCTATCCTTACCTTAAAGTTTGTGTTTACGGTCTACGGTACCCTGAGATCAAAAATTGACCCAGTGTCCCTAATAATAATCACATCCCTATCTCTTCCTTTATTTTAAAAAACATTTTCTTAGCCTTTATGTTAAAAATGTGTTTATTATTTTATATATTCCCCTTTCCCTCAACCTTTACAGTTTGTGTTTATGGGGCCCGGAGGTTAAAAAGTGACCCAGGGTCCCTAATATTATTTACACCCCTACCCCCTTTCCTAATCTTAAATCTTATTTTTAGCCCTGACGTTAAAATTAGTGGTTTAGGGCCCTTATCTTAAGAGATTGATTAGTGCCTTAAAATCGTTATTCCTTTTATGTATATCCTCTATTAAATAATGTTAATACTATTTTTAATTGATTAAAAAGGTTTTAGATATTTACTACTTTATTTAATTCTTTCTTTTGCTGATTTTTAAATACCATTTTAAATACTTTAGAGGTTCTTTTAAACCGTGTTTTAAAGATCATGGGGAATCTTATATTTTACCTCATGAATATAAAATACATTTTTTGGAACCTTATAACCGTGTAGAAATATTTATGGAAATATTTTTTAGTTCAGCAGTTTTTAAGAACCTTTTAAGTAAGATTTTTTTTAGTATTATATTTATTCAGGGTGGGTGAACCTAATATAAATATTAATTTATATGTAGATGAGTGTGCCCATGCCATTGCCCCTGCACAGAGCATTCTCCACAACCCTAACCTAACCTGGTTAAAGCAGCAATCCGAGTTTCTTAATAATCCAGACTGTCACACGTGTGTCCAGGAGACAACCTCAAGGCTCACTTAAGTGGTGCTGCTGTCTAATATGGAAGAAAAATGAGACTTAGGCTGCATCAAGTGTTTTGCCAAACTTTCCACATTAGAATATGGCTTCTATCTTAGGAGTAGTATAAAAGGGTTAATAAATGCCAGAAACTTGTTCAAGCATATTAGGAAACCAGATAATGGTCAAGTGAACAACAAAGACAAGAACGTACTAGGAGATGGCAGATGTCATACACAGAATGGTGGATTAGGAAATCAGAAAATGTCCTGCACCCGAGAAACACTGGACAATGGTCCCAAACACACAGATTTCAAGGGTAAGGGCTGAACCTGAGCGATATAAGAACAAGGAAGTAGCAGAACAACACTTTCATTTTTGGAATATTTAAGCTCTTTGCCCAAAACATTTCATGTCTTTTAACCAATCAGATGGGTGTGTAAGTCAATGAACCAATTAAAGTAAATGCCAGGTAATGTGCATACATTAATTCAGCACTGTTGTGTAACTTCAGTTATCTGTAAATATCAACCACTCTCTTCATTTTTTGGCCACTTGCTGCAAACCTCTGCCCAGCACGTGGTCCTTTAGTAGATTGTTATACAGGGTGCTCCCTCTTCAGCATTTGCTGAGGAGTAATAAAGAACTCATTGAACAAACTTCCTCCTGCCTGATTCCTGATTTGAACAGGTCCTAATTAATGACAAGATTTCACAATTTATTTCCAAATTTTTACCACACTAATGCCTTCTTTCTTCTCCATTCTGCAGAAAGGATGACTGATAGCTCCTCTGCCTCTGACATCACTTCTGGTTACCACCCTTCTGAACCCGCCCCTTCCGGCTTGCAGACGTCATAACTGTCTCTGTCACCATCTTGGAGCAGTCTGAAGAAGGGAAGGGCCGTGCCTGAACAAGATGAGTTTGTTACATTCCAAATGTTTTTCTGTTTCTTTTGTGGCCATACAATATACGGGGATCACTACGGTGCCTCAACTCTTTCTTACGACATTTACATGCAAGATTAATCTTCTGGAGTTTTCCTTTGGAAAAACGCTCCGAAGTCATTAAACTGGGCAAAAAAAAAAGGGATAAGCATCATCATTGGTCACCGTGAATCTTAAAATAAGCATGACGCCTGTGATCATTTTTCATGTTTTCGAAATATAATTAGTTAAACTGACACTTTATTTGTAAGTCCCTTGTACCAGATTGTACACAGCAATCTGCTTTTCTTCTTGTCTGTACGATTAGCCAGCACACCAGTACATGTGTTTCTCATCTTACATCCAGTGCTGATGGAATAAGAACAATGCAGGTAGTTTTTTTTTTAACCTTAACAAGTATTATGTTAGGGTTACTTGTTACTTTAAAAACTTTTCTGACTACCGTAATGCGCATTACTTTTAACATGCTACGGGTACTCCGGTTTCCTCCCACAGTCCAAAGACATGCAGGTTGGGTGGATTGGCAATTCTAAAATTGTCCCTAGTGTGTGCTTGGGGTGTGGGTGTCTGTGTCCTGCGGTGAGTTGGCGCCCTGCCCAGGATTGGTTCCTGCCTTGCACCCTGTGTTGGCTGGGACTGGCTACAGTAGACCCCCGTGACCCTGTGTTTGGTTTCAGTGGGTTGGAAAATGGATAGATGGATGGTTGAAGTGTTTAAAATTGTGAAGGGAATTAGTCCAGTGAATCGAGACTGTGACTTTAAAATGAGTTCATCAAGAACACGGGGACAAAGTTGGAAACTTGTGAAGGGTGAATTTCACACAAACATTAGGAAGTTTTTCTCTACACGAAGAACGATAGACACTTGGAATAAGCTACCAAGTAGTGTGGTAGACAGTAAGACATTAGGGACTTTAAAAACTTGACGTGATGTTTTCTTGGAGGATAACCATAGACTCTTGGAATAATTGACTGAGTAGTTTGGTGGACAGGAGGACTTTATGGACCTTCAAAACTCAATTTGCTGTTACTTTGGAAGAATTAAACACGTTGGCCTGGAAAGTTTTGTTGGGCTGAATGGCAAACAGCATGTTTGGTTATATAGCGCCAAGTCAAGTGAAGTTATATAACAGACTAGTGAGGCCTCACCTGGAGTACCATGGTTAGTTTTGGTCTCCATTTTACAAAAATAAGACATAGCAACACAGGAGGAAGTCCAGAGAAGTGCAACTAGGATGATTTGGGATCAAGCTATGAGAACGTTCTCAGTTTACGGAAATGAAGATTAATAGGTGACATGATTGAAGTGCTTAAAATTATGAAGGGAATTGGTGCAGTGGACGGAGATGGTGACTTTAAAATGAATTTATCAAGAACACAGGGACACAGTTGGATTCTTCTTAAGGGTAAATTTCACACAAAGATTGGGAGGTGTTTCTTTACACAAAGAACGATAGACACTTGCAACAAGCGACCAAGTAGTGTGGTAGACAGTAAGACTTTAGGGACCTTCAAAACTCGACTTAATGTTTTTTGGAAGAAATAAGTGGAGAGGACTGGCGAGCTTTGTTGGCCTGAATGGCCTGTTCTCGTCTCGAGTGTTCTAATGTACTACTCTCAAGATTGTGTTGCTGAATTTATCACAGAACGTTCAGCTGCAGAAAATAAATTTAGCGATTTCTGAAATATTGAGAGATTGTTTCAGCCAGTAGAAGGAAAAATATGATCTCCTGAACATTTACCTCTTGAAAAGTATTTAGTGGATGCTTTTACCCGTCGGTACTGAAAGTGCGTGTGAAGTAAATACAGGCGCAGGCTGATTGACTGCAAATGATATGTGCAGACTACAAAATTCTTAAACTGTAACTCGAACAGCGGTTTACATGACCACATAACCGGATTATCCGCAGAGAAATCTACCACAGTCATTCTGGTTTTTCAGAGGCCAATAACCCGATATCTCTAATCGGAAGAAGGGTTTACATGCCATTTTAGAAATCAGGTTTCAGTGAATAATCAGGAGCACATGGAAACATGCTAAATGTGTCTATAGGGCTTATTCTCCAGGTATTCCAATTCTCTTCATGAATTTCCAAAGATTATGCATCACTATTATCATTATTGTGTACTAGCTGTCCTCGGCGGCTTCACCCACATAGTAGTGAAACAGGACAAACTGTAAAAATCAATAAACAAACAGGTATCGCTAGCTTAACAGAGTTAAGGTATACTCCAACACGTGGCGAGAGGTAGAGCGACTTGAACAGAGGCTGGCACGTGAGTGAGGAGGGCTCTGCACGGCTCCCCAGTCCTGACGTCACGCTTCCCCTGCAGCCCGCAGCCCCTGTCTCGGCAAATACATTGGTTCTACATACATTGGTTCTACATGCGCGATGAGAGACATTGCAAAATCAACCGGAATGTTCAAGCAAATTATAGAAAATAACCTGATCTAAATCCGTTAAGTAGTTCTCTCGTTCGCTAGCTAAGCGGAGACAAGGTAAGCTCAGAGGCTGGCCCATGAGTAAGGAGGGTCCCACCTGGCTCCCTAGTCCTGACATCACGTTTCCCCTTCCCATCAGGCTGCAGCCTCTGACTCAGATTAGCATGAATTATAAATTGGTCCTGCAAGCAAACTATGATAGCGCAATGACAGAAGTCACAAAATCAACCAATATGTTCAAGCAAACTGTAGACAAAAACCCAATCTAAATCCATTAAGTAGTTCTCTCGTGAAAAGCGGACAGACATACATACAGACAGACAGCCATTGGATTTTACATATGTAGAGATTATCCATTTGTACATTTGGAGAAGTGTCTGACAGCATGCCAAGTGAGCACTGAAAAAAACAGGCGTGGACTAATGCTTAATGTCTGCAGTGATGTCAATGTTTGAGGAAGCATGAAGTGTGGTCTGGACAACAGCTGAGGATAGTGAAAGTATGGAGGTGAAAGTGAACTGCGGACCTGTTCTGCTTTTTAACGGTTGAGGTGGAGACCACAGCAGTGCGTACATGTTTGCCATAGGAGCGTTTTATGGTGATATTGCAAAGAGATATTATTTGAAGTAGATGGCAGCAATTCAGTGCACTTTGGCATGTAGATATTGTCAAAACAACCTGCTGAAGTTCAAACGAGGCATCAGAATGGGGAAGAAAGGTGACTAAAGTGATTTTGAACGTGGCAGTGTTGTTGGTGCCAGACAGGCTGCTCAGAGTATTTCAGAAACTGCTCGTCTACTGGGATTTTCACACACAACCATATCTAGGGTTTACAGGGGATAGTCTGAAAAAGGGAAAACATCAAGGGAGCGGAGGTTCTCGGGACGAAAATGCCTTGTTGATACCAGAGGTCAGAGGTGAATGGCCAGATTGGTTCAAGCTGACAGAAAGGCAACAGGAACTCAAATAAGCACTCGTTATAACTGAGATATGTAGAATAGCATCTCTGAACACAAAACACATTGAACCTTGAAGCAGGTGGGCTACAGCAGCAGAAGACCACACCAGGTGACACTCCTGTCAGCTAAGAACAAGAAACTGAGGCTACAATTGACTCACCAAAACTGGACAATAGAAGACTGGAAAAAACATTCTCTGGTCAGATGGGTCTTGATTCCTGCTGCAACATTCGGATGATAGGGTCAGAGTTTGGAATCAAAAACATGAAAGCAGGGATCCATCCTGCCTTGTATCAATGGTTCAAGCTGGTGTTGGTGCTGTAATGGTGTGAGGGATATTTTCTTAGCAAAACTTTGTCCCCTTAACTGAGCATCGTTTAAATGCCACAGCCTAACTGAGTATTGCTGATCATATCCATCCCTTTATGATCACAATGTACCCATCTTCTGATGGCTCCTTCCAGTAGGATAATGCGCCACGTCACAAACCTCAAATCGTTTTTTTGAACATGTCAGTGAGTTCACTGGACTCAAATGGCCTCCGCAGTCATCAAATCTCAATCCAGTTGAACACCTTCGGGATGTCGTGGAACGGGAGATTCCCATCATGGATGTGCAGCTGACAAATCTGCAGCAACTGCATGATGCTATCATGTCAATGTGGACCAAAATCCCAGAGGAATGTTTCCAGCACCTTGTTGAATCTGCGCCACAAAGAATTAGGGCAGTTCTCAAGGCAAAAGGGGGTCCGACTCGGTAATGGCAAGGTGTACCTAATAAGGAGGCCCGGGAGTGTACTTTGTAATGCATGTAGTAGCAGAATGTTCTGCATTGTCATACCAACAGATGAGGCATCATAAACATCTGTAGTAATAAAATGCATTACAACAAACGTTTGTGACGAGTCATCATCTCTTGGAATGACAACTGCAATGCATAAGTCTCAGTGATATGCCATTTATGTGAGGTAGATTGCCCAGAGGGGACTGGTCAGGCGGTCTCATGGTCTGGAATCCCTGCAGATTTTATTTTTTCTCCAGCCGTCTGGAGTTTTTTTGTTTTTCTGTCCTCCTGACCATCAGACCTTACTCTTATTCTATGTTAATTAATGTTGACTTATTTTAATTTCTTACTATGTCTTTTATTGTTCTATTCTTCATTATGTAAAGCACTTTGAGCTACTGTTTGTATGAAAATGTGCTCTATAAATAAATGTTGTTGTTGTTGGTATGGGATTTGTAAAAGCAGTGTTAATGTTTGTGATGTACCATCTGTTGGACTGACAGGGACATAGCAACCAGACAGACAAAGCACTTATTTTATTAAGGTAGAATAATTATAAATGTACTGATAATTACATATTTATACACACACACTTCAAAATATTAGTGATGCAATCCGGGAAAGGGAGCGTACCACACACCCTCGAACTCTAAACGAATCAAATGAATTGATCCACTTAAAGGTGCAGTTTGAAAATAGTCCCTTTTTCTAATAAAACTACATTTTAATTACACTATACAAAACACAAAGCAACTTTTTCTTGTTCTAATCTCCCACCATTGACATCATAAATCACAAAAGAAACTACAGTTGCCTTTATAACACATCCTTTACCAAAACACAGGAAAACAAAATTGTTCTTGTTAAAAAACATTTACATTCCCCTTATTCTCTTTTCATAACTCAAATGATCTTCTTTCCAAAATAATGGACCAATATTCATTTTATGTATATTTATTTTTGATTAAAAACAATTCCCAGTAAATGCTCCATTTCCCGTTCCCCAACATCCACAAACCCTTCCATCTCTCTCCTTAGCAGCTGCGAATCTCCGCTTCTCAATGTCTCTCTTTAGTCTCCCATCAAGCTCATCTTCCAAACTCACTTCCACATTTATGGTCAAAATGTCTTTTTATTAGGATGCACCTGGCACCCCATATCTTCTTCTTTGCCAGACTAATGATCATCCATATCAAAAGGCTTCCCTTGAGCTCCTACATTCCTGGCTAGTCCCTCCACTCTCAAAATGAATTCATAAGACAAATCAACAGAATAGTCTTGTAACGTTTGCTACATATTGTATGTGCTGTCCAATATGGTGGTCCACAAGGCCCTGCTCTTCTCAATCTACATGCTTCCGTTAGGTCAGATTATCTCAGGGCACACCGTGAGCTACCACAGCTATGCTGATGACACACAGCTGTACTTATCAATAGCACCTGATGACCCCGATTCTCTCGATTCACTAACACAATGTCTGACTTGTATCTCAGAATGGATGAATAGTAACTTTCTCAAGTTAAATAAAGAGAAAACTGAAATCTTAGTGATTGGCAATAATGGATACAATGAGGCTATTAGAAATAAACTGGATACATTAGGATTAAAAGTCAAGACGGAGGTAAAGAATTTAGGGGTAACTGTTGACTGTAATCTGAATTTTAAATCGCATATTAATCAGATCACTAGGACAGCATTTTTTCACCTAAGAAACATAAGTAAAGTTAGACCTCTTATCTTTGAAAGATGCTGAGAAATTAGTTCACGCGTTTGTCTTCAGTCGACTAGATTACTGTAACGCACTCCTCTCAGGACTACCCAAAAAGACATAAATCAGTTACAACGAGTGCAGAATACAGCTGCTAGAATCCTAACTAGGAAAAAATTTGAGCACATCTCTCCAGTTTTGATGTCACTACACTGGTTACCTGTGTCATTCAGGATTGACTTTAAAATACTGCTTATGGTTTACAAAGCCTTAAATAATCTCCCCATCTTATATATCGGAATGTCTGACACCTTATATTCCAAATCGTAACCTCAGATCTTCAAATGAGTGTCTCCTTAGAATTCCAAGAACAAAACTTAAAAGAAGTGGTGAGGCGGGCGGCCTTCTGCTGCTATGCACCTAAAATCTGGAATAGCCTGCCAATAGGAATTCGCCATGGATAAGATGCCTCACACATGTTCTGCTTGGGTTCTCCAAACCAGATCCCGGGGGATTATATTTCATAGGTAAGGCTGAATAATTGTTTTGGTTACATTTGGCCATTAGAAAATCCCGTTTTATAATCTTTACTTTAGCTACGCCAGGCTAAGCTATGCATTCATGTGCTCAAGTGAGCCTCCAAACAACGTTTTAGCTCAACGTATTTAGTCACTAACTATGTGGATTGTTGTTAGCTGATAACATTTCTCAAACCTGATGATGTTTTTTCTCAAGGAGCACATTGAGGAAACACAGTTTGAAATTGACAACCATCACTACATTCTCATGTCTTTAGTTGTGTCTGTCTTCCACAAATTAAGGCTGCACCGTATTGCCAGACTGAATACTCTCAAATTACAGGATCTGAGTGAGCAAGAGACCGGGAGTGTGTCTGGAGGAGATCAGTGAGGTTGTGGAGAGCTTTAAATGTTCAGAGTGGTATTTAGTATCGTATTCTGTAGTTAACAGGAGCCAGTGAAGCTGAGTGAGAATCGGTGTGATGTGTTCAGTGGATTTACAACAGCAGGTTGTTATCCTGGCAGCAGAATTTTGAAGAAGTTGTAAGCGATGAATACGTTTTTGTGGGATGCCAGATAGACATTACAGTCATCTATACGTGAGGTGACTCGGGCATTAACCGATACTTCAGTACTGTGTTGCGTAAGAACAGGACGGCGTCTGGAAATGTTTCGGAGATGGAAGAAGGCAGCCCGAGAAATGTTACTTATATGGAAGGAATTATTTAATAATAATTATAATTATTATTATTTAATAATTGTCATCATTAGTGTATAAATGGATATAAATAATTGCATTTAAACGATTCGCCAAATTCTGTTGTACGTAAACGATACTGTTTAAACGTTATTGTTTTTTCATCAGAAAACCCGGTTTCCACGTCTACCTGTTTTAGTTTAAATGGCACTTTTGCCACTCGCAATAAGGCTGACGCGCTGACGTATCGTGTCGACTGGGAAACACGGTGACTGTGCCGTCTATGTCTGTCTGTCTATAGTCTTTACAGCATCATCAAATCAGTCTGCTGGAGCGCCTTTTGCATCAGAAACATCGTGGGCACCACCACCCCACCCACCAAGCCAGTGCCCACTGTGCCATACATTAAATCGGCCTGGCGAAATTCAATGCACTTCTTTTTCAGAAAAAGTTGCTGCATATTCATAGCCTCCTGGTCTTGCCTTTGGCATCACATTTGACCGCATTGCCAGAATTTGCTGGGTACTGGTCGGCAGAAAACATTTTCAGACGATCTGCTAATAAAACTTTCGCAAATGAATGCCTTAAAAGTGAATCGAAATCTCCGCCTGCTACGAAACCCCACGACACGCCCACGGAGTATTTGTTATCACTTCTGGATCGCTTGAAAGTTTGTCGTGTGAAACGCAACCGAACTAACTGGAGATTTAAACGAAGTCACTCGTCATCTCCCAAGTCGGCACAAAGCACAACGGATGCGGAGTGCCAGAGCACTTTAAGTTGATGAGCCGCGCGGCCTGCCCTGCGTGTGTGAGGCGAGTGAATGACGCGAACTCCCGAGGTTTGAAAGTGAATTCGTTCGGCTCGCGCTGCGGAATCTGACATCTCGCTGACTGAGCGACAGTGAAAACAAGTTTCTGCGCTGTGCTGCCGACTGTTGCCGCCGCTGTTATTATTTTTTCTCCTTTATTCAACGAGTAAGCAGGTTTATCTGGCCACATTGGTGAAGCTTCAGCCGCCCCGTCCCACCGATGCTCTGACAGTTCGCTCGTGTGCCCGTCACTCAGTCCGTACGGATGCCGTTTCTTTATTCAGATATTCCACCTACCTCTGCCTTGCAACGATCCGTCTCCCTTTTCCCCTTGTCGTTTCGCTTTCTCCGCGACGGATTTGCTGCTTTTCTCGTCTCCAATTCCCCCCCTGCAACGCTCTCCAGTTCGCCGAGTCGCCGGCCTCTCGCCTTTACAGTTCGCCCGAGTACTCGCGCGGGATGAGGAGTGGTAAAAGAAGCAGCGTCGGCGGCGCGCGCCTTCCGTCACAACTACAACTACGACTGCGTGAAAAACAGAATCAGGAAAAAAAAAATCAAAGAATGCATTCAACTTACGTGTTTATTTGTTTCTTTCGTTCTTCGTTCCTGGTAGACTGTAAAGTGGCACGCACAGAATTAAGGAAAAGCCATTAAGACGTCATTGCTACCGCAGCGCCACCTGCGACAGGACAGGCGAACTGCGGCGATGCCTTGAACTCGGTTAGGTATAGAACTGGACATCAGTTAAGCTTGACTTGATTGTACTCGTATGGCGTGTTATATCCATCCATTTTCTAACCCGCTGAATCCGAATACAGGGTCACGGGGGTCTGCTGGAGCCAATCCCAGCCAACACAGGGCACAAGACAGGAACCAATCCTGGGCAGGGACACACACAAACACACCCACACACTAGGGCCAATCCACCTAACCTGCATGTCTTTGGATTGTGGGAGGAAACCACTCACACACGGGAGAACATGCAAACTCCACGCAGGGAGGACCCGGAAGCGAACTGCGCCACCGTGCTGCCCGGCGTGTTATATGTTTTTAATAAATTCAATAAATAAAATAAAAAAAAGAACTAGAGGTACTTTCCTACGAGGGATATCCAGAAAAAAAGGTTACAACAGCTGTTAAAAATCGAAAAATGAATATATTTCAATCAAATTTACAGGATATGTTCCAAAATATGTGTTTATTTCTCAACATAATCGCCGTCAACTTCGATGCACTTCTTCAGCCTGGGCACCAGCTTTTTTATACCCTCGTCAAATACGCTCAGCCAACCTCCGAAAGCCACTTCTCCATTGTCTCCTTCACCTCCTCATCGTTGGAAAACGTTTCCCACCCAAGAATTCTTTCAGTTAAGTTTCCACAAGCTGACGATGGATCTCGCCACGGATTCGCGACGCAAAGTGAGGAACTTAATGACCGAACGAATCTCGTGATCGGCGGTAGGTGGAGCAAACGGCCTCAGCAGAGGTTGATGAACTCGCTTGCTGTGATGACATTTCACAACTGACTGACGCGTCCCGGCTTATTTTGACCGTTAGGACCCCCGACACGCAGGTATGCCAACCTTTGAAAAATTCCCAGCACCCTCCAGGGCACTTGTAACCTTTTTTCTGGATATCCCTAGTATTATCGCGATGCAAATCGGTGGGGCCACCGCCCCCACTGTCTTCCACCCCATTCTCTTATTTTAACCCCATTATTTTTAAGGCCCTTATGTTAATTCATTGTATGTGCTATTCCATTCCTTACCCATATCCTAACCCAGCGCTTCTCGATTCATTTTACCCTCGCAGCCCCAGTGATGGATGAGGCCGATTTCGCACCCCCTTGGTTTGAGAAGAAGTATGAAGAAATATGAGATTAACGCACAAAAACAGATCACCAACTGAAGCTTTATGAATGATGGATACTTTATTCTCCATCAATAATTGTTTTGGTAAAGCCATACTCAGTGTAACCCTCCTTCCATTTTCTAATTTTTCTGGACTAGCCATGATTAAATAAACGGTAAAAAAGTAAGAGCGAAGCGACGGTGACTTATTGAGGCAGGCAGGCGAGAGCACAATAGCACGCGGGCTCGATGTAGTGCGCGTCAAGTCGATCTAAAATGCGCAATCAGATTCGAAAAAATATATATCTTTTCAAGTTCTATTTGGATATAAGTAGGTTCTATTTAGTCGACAGAAATATCTTTGGTAGGAATGTAAGTTGAATTTAGTCTTTAAATTTCTATGATGAAGAAAAATTTATGTAATGATGACAAAATTTAACTTTACCAAAGATATTTCTGTCGACTAAATAAAACTTAACTTTAAAATTTAAAATGGAACTTGAACAGATACGATAGTTCATAATACCCACGCAGCACTAAGTGCAGGTAAGAGCGAAGTCATCTGTTTTAACAAGCAGCGTATTGCACTGATACGAAATAACCTGCCCATTTAATTATTTAGGAATGGATAGATAAATTAAGATTTTGTACAAATAATGTTTTTCATTTTTCTTCCTTGATGGATTCTGGCACCCCCAGCAACAGCTTCCCAATCGGGAAGCGCTGTCCTAACCCCTACTGTTAAAATAGTACTTAGATTACCTAACCCTTCACCCATTCCCTTCTTTTAACCTTGCATCACGATAATACAAAAGTACCAAACTGGACGTACAATGTAGCATCTTCAGACTGTATGTGGACCCCTTCGCTTTACACATTTTATGCTGCAGCCTTTTGCTAATATCGTTTGTCTTATTTTTTATCCAATCCAGTAGGTTCCCATCCTTTTCTGTACCCCATACCCCTACAAAAGTCATATCACATTTGAAGATGCAGAAGTCACATTTCTCATTTTTGAACCACACACAGTACTGCAGGTGAACAAATTAAACTAAAAGAAAACAAACTTTTAATTCCATACATAAAATGTAAATTTAAATTAACAAACCTTAATAATCTCTGAGAAGCTTACGCAGCTGAATGATGATCCAGGGGCTGGGTATCCCGTGAAGCATCAAGCGCTGTGAGGTAATGATATGTGCTCAGTGATCAAGGGGTCCCGGGACTGGAACCCAATGCCCCCATGAAGCAACGGGTGCCAACATACCACTAAGCAATGAAACACATTCGACAAGCTTTGTCTGCCGATAACATCTGCACTGCAGTTCAAAACAGACGTGCCACGGTTACAATTGCTGTGCTACTGCCAGGACCGCCAGCAGGAGAGATGGGATGAGTGGAAGCAGCAGGTGTTGCATTCAGTTTGGCTCCCTTGGAGGTAAAAGTGTCAATGAAACCTCAAAATCAGTGATCAGTTTCGCGATCAGGGCTCACACAGAAATCAATACTAGACCTCAGCCTTCTTTATCGATCATTGCAAGCCCCATTCCTTAAAAAAGTTATTTTGCTTTACTAATGCTCCACCTGCAGTGAGGATCCCACAAGAAAGTGCATTTCTGGGACTCATTCCCAAGTTACCATTAGGCACACAATGCTTGATTCTTTTCATATCATAGAACAGGAGTGCAAACTATAAATGACGGCAGACTGCAAGACAACGAGTACACCACGATAACGCCAGACAATGCACCTCATTCAATTTTGACGAATCACAACACAGCCTTCCTGTTGGTCACACCCTCTAAAGATGTGGGCACCCTGGTTGGGAACCCCTTGCCTTAACCAAGCAACACTCAATCTTGCACAGTGACAAAGTAAAACAGGATTTTAGAAATGTTTTCAAATTTATTAAAGACTCTGGGGCTCCACCCCTGCTCGCTTCGCTTCCACCCCGGTTTGTTTAACCGATATACAATTTAAAGAGACTGTTATTTTAATTTTTTAATTTCATTCATTTTCATTCATGTTTTATTTCTTGATATTTGCCAGTGATAAAGCTGTAGTGAATAAGTTATAAGTTATAATAAGTGATCTCTGATGCAATCCCACCTCCGTCACTCCTACTGCAGACCTCACCACTGTCACTCTTCCCTCGTTCATATCCTGTACAACTCTTATGTATTTCTCTGCCACTCCCATCTTCATCATACGATATCACAGCTCCTCTCAGTCACCCTGTCATTTGCTTTCTCCAGGTCCACAAAGATGCAATGCAACTCCTTCTGGCCTTCTCCCTACTTCTCCATCATCATCCTCAGAGCAAACATCACATCTATGGTGCTTTTTCTTGGCATGAAACCATCCTGCTGCTCACTAATCATCACCTCACTTCTTATCTGAGCTTCCACTACTCTTTCCCATCACTTCATGCTGTGGCTCAGCAATTTTATCCCCCTGTAGTTACTTCAGTCCTGCACATCCCACTTATTCTTAAATATCGGCACCAGTCCACTTCTTCTCCACTCCTCAGACATCCTCTCACTTTCCAAGATTCCATTAAACAATCTGGTTAAAAACTCCACTGCCATCTCTCCTAAACACCTCCATGCTTTCACAGGTATGTCATCTGGACCAACGGCCTTTCCATTTTTCATTCTCTTCATAGCTGTCCTTACTTCCTCCTTGGCTAATCCGTTGCACTTCCTGATTCACTATCTCCACATCATCTTTATTTATCAGCCTATCAAAGTACTCCTTCCATCTGCTCAACACACTCTCTTCGCTTGTGAGTTTGTTTCCATCTTTATCCTTTATCACCCTAACCTGCTGCTCATCTTTCACAGCTCAGTCCCTCTCTGTAGCCCACCGGTCCATTTCTCCCACCTTACTGTCCAACCTCTCATACGACTCATCATACACTTTTTCTTTAGCCTTCACCACCTCTCTCTTCACGTTGTGCCTTATCTCCTTGTACTCTTGTCTACTTTCTGCATCTCTCTGACTATTAAACGGTGATACAATGGGAAATAAATCATTTTTTTTTACCTCCTCCAGCTCGATCAGCTGGTTTGCTGCTGCTGCTACTTGTGCCGAGCTGCGTGATCTGCTTGTCATGCTGCGCGTCGATCATTTAAAAGCCTGTATAGCAGCTGTCCTTTTGTCTCACTTCCTTGTCTCGCGGGATGCTAAAGTGTCTCAGAGAAAATCACGTCTCGACCCAAGATTTTTTTATTATAATAAAGAGATAAATCCATCCATCCATCCATTATCCAATCCGCTATATCCTAACTACAGGGTCACGGGGGTCTGCTAGGGCCAATCCCAGCCCACCACAGGGCACACACACCAAGCACACACTAGGGACAATTTAGAATCGCCAATGCAACTAACCTGCATGTCTTTGGATTGTGGGAGGAAACCCATGCAGACACGGGAGAACATGCAAACTCCATGCAGGGAGGACCCGGGAAGTGAACCCTGAGGCAGCAGCATTACCACTGTGCCACCATGCCTAGAGAGATAAAATAATCTGAAATATCACATTGAAACAGGTATTAAGACTCTTTACTGTGAAACTCTGGTCCTAGAGGGGTACCGTGGCAGCAGGTTCTCATGCTAACCACTTTCTTTATTAGTCACCTGTTTTTGCTGTTGTTGGACATCCCTCCTACTCAATGCTCAGTTGAAGCCCCTGTAGCAGCGATTCCAGCTTGGAGTCCTCTTGGTTCTGACGTGACAAACTTCACACACCTGCAATTGAGGATTTTCTGACATTCTTCTCTGCAGATCCTCTCAAGCTCCATCAGGCTGGATGGACGCAATCGGTGGACAGATACGTTCAGGTCTCTCCAGAGTCCAGACTTTGGCTGAGCAAACCCAAGAACATCCAAAGAGTTGTCCCTAAGTCACACCTGTATTGATTTTGCTTTGTGTGCAAGGCCATTAACTTGCAATTGCTTCGCCCCTGGGTATGACGTTAACCTGCATCCAGCCACGCAAGCAGGTCCTCCAATATACAGGGAAAACATGGCAGTTGGTGGCAGGATTGGCACTCCAGCCACCGTAAAAAACCTCACACTGTTCCAGTGTGGTGCTGAGGCGTCATCTACTGAACTCGGGTCCCAATCCAGATAGTTTGTCATCAGCGCCTGCTCCCCAACCTCTCTGTGTCCTGTTGGAAGGGTAACATTCGACTCAGTCTGAGGTCCAGAGCACTCTGGAGCAGGTTTTCATTAAGGGTATCTCCATACTTTGCTCCTTTCAGCTTTCCTTCAACCCTGTCTTGTCTCCCAGTCCCTACTGACCATACTGACCATGCTTGACTCTTAGAATGGTATTGCACAGGTGATGAGTGGTTCCTGGCTTTTAGAATTGAGGCCAGACAGTTCAATGGTGGTTTTATCAGACCAGATAATCTTTTTAATAGTTTGAGAGTCCTTTAGGTGCCTTTTTGCAAGCTACAAGAAAGAGTCATGTGTTATCTGGCCACTCTGCCATAAAATCCAGGATTAGTGGAGTGCTGCACAGATGGTTGCCCTTCTGGAAGTTTCTTCCAGCCCCAGGTAGATTTTCTGGAACTCAGTCAAAGAAAAAAAAATTAATTCTTGGTCACATATCTCTTACCAAGGCCCTTTTCCCCCAACTGCTCAGTTTGGCTCTAGGGCAGATGGGATAAAGGTTGGATTCTTGCTCAGCCAGGATGCCCTAGTGGTTGGACTGGGCAAACGGGTATATCAGAAGCAGTCCATTCTCCCACACCACAGGTGGCAGTGTTCCTCAGGGCTGAACTCAATTCAGACTCCCATAGGGAGGCATGGGAGATAAGAGTCCAGAAAAAAGATCCCTGTCGGGGGTCTTTGGGCACTACCAGAGGGCACTGCTGGGGGAGGACTGCCCTGGTTTCCACACAGCTCAGAAGTGCTTTGAACAACTTGGACATGAAACAGGAAACGGTTCCCAGGTCAGGTTTAATAGAAAACCAGCAGCCTCTGTTGCTTGAGTCAGAGTCGGGTGGCAGCGGGCAACGCTCTATGGGAGGTGCAAGGAAAGAGTTTGTATTTGTGTATTGTGTCTGATGTTCTTGTAAAGAAGGCATTGAAGGTGAACTGGAATTGTGTTTGGGCATTATTGTGAATCTGAGCAAATCTGAATCCTCTTATGTGATACCATCTACTGCTGAATTTTGCTCTGTACTTGTAATGTTACTTGTATTGTATTGAGGATTTATTGTGTTCTGTTTTGTCTATTGTATTGTATTGTATTTACCCCTTTTTTAACACCCATTGCATGCCCAACCGACCTAGAAAGGGTCTCTCCCTGAATTGCCTTTCTTAAGATTTCTTCAATTTTTTTCACTGCAAGGGTTTATTTTTAGGAGTTTTTCTTTGTCTTCTTAGAGAGTCAAGGCTGGAGGGGGCTACCAAAGGGCTGGGCCTGTTAAAGGCCATTGCGGCACTCCTTGTGTGATTTTGGGCTATACACAAATAAATTGTACTAGCCAACCCACGGCGTACCATACGGCGCATAATCAGGCCGGTTTTTTAATGATTTTTAAGCAGAGGGAGAAAATTAACATTTGAAAAATCAGTAATGTAATAAATCAAGCAAGAAAAGCAACATTGTAACAATGCACGGAACGAACCAACACACAATCGTCTGAAGTGACTGAAAACTGGCGCACCGTCCTCGCGCCTTCTCCTGCCAGACGGAGGGATGGGGGTGCACGCGCGAGTGTGGAACGGATTGGAGAAGGACGTCCATTCAGCTCCCTCCGTCATGCTAGTCTGCTGATTTCTCGTTCAGTATGCACTGCCCGCTCATGTGCCCACCTCCAACTCGCCACTTGAGTCGCCGTCTTTACAAAGTTCAGATGTACCTGTGACTGACGTAGACTTTTCATTGCTCTGTGCGGTTTTGGCTGCTATTCTATATATAATCCACTAAGACACCCGACCACGGTAGTAGCGAGGTGGGAGGGCGTGTGTACAAAGGGTTGGGACATAACCAGTGGGAGCGTATGAGTCGCGACTTAGTGGGAATTCCAGGTTTGCAGCCTGAATGGGGTTCAACGGCTTACCCACGCCGGGTTGACACACGCTCAATCTCATGCATAACTATTTATTGAATGCTAAACACTTCTGGAAAGACACGGTTGTCTAAAACGGGTTGGTGTGAGAATACAACAGTAAGTGAATGAAAAGATGGAACTCTGGAGAGAGCAAAATACAACACAATAGTGAACCTGCGGCATAACAAACGCCGCATAATTATTTAATGATGGTTGAACACTTCTGGAAAGACACAGTTGTCTAAAAAGGGAGGGTTTGAGGATACAACAGAATGAGAATGAAAAGATGGAACTCTAGACTTTTCATTGCTCTCTGCGGTTTTGGCTGCCTTTCTATATATAATCCACCAAGACACCTGATCACAGTAGTAGCGAGGTAGGAGGGCGGTGTGAACAAAGTGCATCTAAGAAGACGCATGTTTGTCGCGGATGCGAATTGCTGCATGTAGCATGTAAAACAGTTTGCTATGGTGCACGCAGGCGTGCGTCGTAACCGAAAACTCTTTTTTTTAAAGACTGCCTACTTCATTGTGTTTTAACCTCAGTTGTAAAGGAATGTTTTAAGGACCCCATGGGATACCCCTCGGTTTTGGCTGCTTTTCTATATATAATCCACCAAGATACCCGACTACGGTAGGAGGGGGTGTGCACAAAGGGTAGGGACGTAATGAGTGGGAGCGTATGAGTCACATTTAGTGGGAATTCCACGGCTTGCAGCCCGAATGGGGTTCAACGGCTTACCCATGCCTCTCTGCGCTGGGTAGACACACGGTCAATCTCATGCATAATTATTTATTGAATGCTAAACACTTCTGGAAAGACACGGATGTCTAAAACGGGTTGGTGTGAGAATACAACAGTAAGTGAATGAAAAGATGGAACTCTGGAGAGAGCAAAATACAACACAATAGTGAACCCGCGGCATAACAAACGCCACGTGGCTCAGACGTGCATGTGGACTCTTACCACAGACGAAAGGGACTAACTGGGTGGTCGGTGAGTTTTTGCGTCCGGGCAAATGGGCAGGCAGTGTGAATGCCTAGAGAGCGAGGGTAGACGCCGGCCGGTGAAAAAGGAGTGTTGGTGGGCAGGAAAACGTCTTCCGTGTTCCTGCAGGAGCATCTAAGAAGACGCATGTTTGTCGCGGAAGCAAATAGCTGTATGTAGTGTGTAAAACAGTTTGCTATGGTGCACGCGTCGTGCGTCGTAACCGAAAACTCGGTTTTAAAGACTGCTTACTTCATTGTGCTTCAACCTCAGTTGTAAAGGATTGTTTTAAGGATCCCATGGGATACCCCTCGCAAACCGTTTCACACGCTGCATATGGCGATTTACCTCAGTGAGAAACACGCCTCTATGAACAGTCAGCGTAGCTCGGAGGTGCATGACATTAACCTAACCTGCACTGCATGTGGCCTCTATGACAGACGAATATAAATGACGCCATTTTTTCTGTGTCGTCGCGTCCGAGTTGGTGGGCGTGGCCCTGCGAGGTGACGTCATATCCAATGGTCTTTGAGTTGGTGGGCGTGGCTCTTTCCTGAGTGCACCATAGGTGTCTCACTTGCCGGCAGCTTAGTGAATCCACGCCCCTTCCGGCGTGCTTTCCATGGTTGTCTTGCCTTAGTGAATTATATATATAGATTGTATTGTGTTGTGTTGTGTCCATTTGATCCATTAGGATTAAAAGTCAAGATTGAGGTAAAGAATTTAGGGGTAACTATTGACTCTGACCTGAATTTTAAATCACATATTAATCAGATTACTAGGACTGCATTTTTTCACTTAAGAAATATAACAAAAGTTAGACCTCTTACAACTTTGCAAGATGCTGAGAAATTAGTTGACTTTTTGTGTTTAGTTGACTAGATTACTGCCACCCACTCCTCTCAGGACCACCCAAGAAAGACATCAATCGATTAAAACGAGTGCAGAATGGAGCTGCCAGAATCTTAACTAGGAAAAGAAAATCCGAGTACATCACACCAGTCTGAGCGTCACTATACTGGTTACCTGTGACATTTAGAACTGACTTTAAAATACTGCTGATGGTGTATAAAGCCTTCAATAATCTGCTCCATCCTGTATCTCTGAATGCCTCTCACCTTACACTCCACATCGGAACCTTAGATCTTCAAATGAGGGTCTGCTTAGAATTCCAAGAGAAGTGGTGAGGCGGCCTTCTGCTGTTATGCACCTCAAATCTGCAATACGAGTTTACAGATAGAAATTCGCCAGGCTGATACGGTGGAGCTCTTTAAAAACTCATTACTTTAACATGGCTTTCTCATAGCTTCATTTTAGGGTAACCCTGATATTCTGTATATTCATTGAATTGTCATTGTTTTATCATGACTCCTCAATCCGTACTAACCCCTACTTTCTCTGCTGTTCTTTTTCCAGTTTTCTATCATGTTGATCTGCACCCCCACCACCTGATCAGGGCACCATGCTGTCCCACCATTGATGGATTGAGGTCCACATGACCATCATCATCATCAAATTCTTCCATGTGATGCATGAAAAACCTGAGGACTGATTGAGATCATTGATGTTAGGTAGAATGCCTAGAGGGGCCTGGCCAGGTGGTCTTGTTGGCCTCAGAACCCCTGCAGATTTTGTTTTTCTCTCCAGCTGTCTGGAGTTTTTCTTTTTTTTTTTTCTGTCCCCCCTGGCCATCGGACCTTACTTTAATTCTATTTTAATTTGTATTGTATTTTTATATTTTGTTTTTTTTCTCTTCCTTCATCTTCTAAAGCACTTTGAGCTCCATCATTTGTATGAAAATGTGCTCTAGAAGTAAATGTTGTTGTTGTCTGTGGTGTGCTGCTCAGTGGTGCCCCCTATATATGCACAGATCCTTTGCAGAGATTTATTTAAATGAAGTCTATGCCATTTCAATACATTGTTATAGCAGAAGACAACCCACATTAATGTCAAGTGGCAACAGAACACAACTATAAACTGGTAATAGCAGAGTTTGCACTAATCGTAGCCATGAAGAAAGGCGCCTGGCACAGTCAGACTCAATTGCCAGTGCCAGGTTTCTTCACTATAGATGAGGTGGGCACAGACAGGCCTAAACAGGTAACACTGGGCACATCCTGAAGGCGCTCCACATGGGGTAAATTGTCGTTTCTTCATCTCCCTCTGCTTTGCTGAGTGTGTGTGTCTCCTGCACCCGCTGTCATGTTTGTGCTGTTTACGCCGTACGTTGATGGTTTGTCTGCATCTGTGCTGCTCTGTCCTGGTGTTGAGTGTTTATTACACAGTATAGCATTCACTTTATATAATATTTGATTCATACGGTATATTTTTATATTATGCCTACAGCATTAGTTGTGATGTTTGAAATGTTCAATGCGTTAAGCGTCTGGTTGTTTTTTGATGCTATTTTTTCTTATTTAACTCCAGTGTGGCATCTAAATAACAAACCTTTTCTGTTGATGTTTGTTAATCTGCTGGCTGCCCATAGTGGTACTAACGTCTTGTTATGAACTGTCTCTTCAATTTAGTGCTTGATTGATTACAGCATTTCCATCATTCCCATCCATCCATCCATCTTCAAAACCCACTTATCCACAATTGTGTGTTGTGGGGCAGCTGGAGCCTTTCCCAGCAAGCATCAGGTACATGGCAGGAACAGTCCCTGGGTGGCGTGCCAGTCACAGGGTGAACACACACACACACTAGGCACAATTTTGCATCGCCAATACATCCATCTAATTTAATAATAATGATAATAAGAATGATACATTACATTTATATAGCACCTTTCCCATGCTCAATGGGCGGCACGTTGGCGCAGTGGCAGTGCTGGTGCTTTGTAGTTAGGAGACCTGGATCCTTTTCCCGGGTCCTCCCTGAATGGAGTTTGCATGTTCTCCCCTTGTCTGTGTGGGTTTCCTCCCACAGTCCAAAGACATTCAGGTTAGGTGCATTGGCGATCCTAAATTCTGCCTAGTGTGTGTGCCCTGCGGTGGGCTGGCGCCTTGCCCGGGGATTTGTTCTTGCTTTGCGCCCTGTGTTGCCGGGGATTGGCTCCAGCAGACCACCGTAACCCTGTGTTAGGATACAGCGGGTTGGGAAATGACTGACTGACATGTCTTTGGACTGTGGGAGGAAACCCACATGAACACCGGGAGATCATGCCAATGCTACACAGGTTGCACCCAGGAGGTGAACCCTGGTCACCAGCACCAATAATGTCTTTAAAATAGTTCTGATAACTAAAACCTAATTAAGAATGTATTCAATTTTATTTATGAAATTCATATTAACAAACAGAAGTACCAACGCCTACCTTAAGATTTATTTTGCCCTTGGCATGCCTGTCTAGGGTTGGCACCTAGCTTGTACACTGTGCTGTCAGGACTCCTGTGCTACACTAAGCAGGTTTGAGAATGTTACATTATGTTTTATTCACACAGCAAAATTGTGGTGTGGTTGTCCATGTTGTCCAGGCAAAGGTTTGGGGTGCCAACCTGGCTGTCTCCATTTACTTCTAAAGAAAAGAAAAGCAACTTGTGAAAGGAATAATAAAAGATGCTGCCCTGTAAGAGTCAGACTTGTTTTAAGTGCTAATCACAAGAATTTCATGAGCAGGCTGTGGAGCTCCTCTCCTTAAGGTCGCAGCATGTTCAGAACAAAAACTGCATTAACATGTGATTAAAATATTAATTAATTAATTAATTAATTAATTAATGTGTTAACTTGCCCAGCCCTGGTTATAACATTTTGGCTGTGCAGAACGTACTACAAAGCAGAGAGACCAGAATCCCCTGCATCAAACCTTTGAGGAGCAGAACAGGGGTCTGGTCAGGCAAAGCCCACCACACATTGAACACACAGCTTCAAAAAGCTCTGTAGAAGTAGCAGGTTGTAAATTTCATACGCGTAGACCTCAAGCTGACAGGAGAAGGCGAGCAGCAGCGTGCACTCATGAGAGAAGCTTTCAGCCTCACTAGCTGGACATTTTAAATTGCACGTACACAGGAAACTGCGGAGGTTTGACGGCTCTGTATGGGGAATGGACTTTAACCAATTAGAATAAAGGAGATAAAGTGTACAACACATTACTTTTGTGGTAGACTAAGGTGCCTTATTTTTTGTAGCCAATAAGATGTACTCTCCTGTATCATATAAATAAGAAATGCAAATCTGCTATGTGAGCTGAGTGGGTATAAATCAAACTCTGTGCCTTTGCTCAGTGACCATCCCTTCTGCTAACTCGTCAGCTGCAGGAATTTCTCTTTTTGCAAAATGAAATAAACACATATGACCGGCTTCTTCCTGCCCAGGTGATTATTTATATCGATTAAATTTGTACCACACACACATATCTGTGAAGAACTCAGAAAGGTGATGCCCCCCTACTCCCCGATGCGCATGCTGGTGGTTATGTTTTCTCATGTTATCAGACCACCTATGATGTGCACCTAACACATTTCTTAATAGGGTTATTGGTTATTGGGAGCACCCGACAAACCATCCAGATTGGGACCCCGAGTGCAGCCGTCCAACAGGTGACACCTCAGCACCACTTTCCTACTGGAGTTTAGGAAAAAAACATCAAAACCAGCTATGTTCTTGTTACCTGTAACCCCTTACTGGTCTCATTGTACCCCACATATTCGACTCTGGGGACCACTAATGAGAGGCTGATCATTGACTAAGACCATCTTTTCTTTACACTCCTTTACTTTAATGCAGCTTACCTCCAATAGAGGACTTTACGAAGCATCCTTTATACCAGTATAGGACAGCAGCTAGAAAAGGAATGAACAATCATAGCCTGAAGCAGTGGTGTAGCTCGCTTACTGAAGGCCCCTGTGCAGCACCCTGAGGTGGGCCCTTCCTGTCTAGCATAACTCTTAGTAATTTATTCACAACTAGATCCTAGAGGCCAGCTGGGCAGTGGTGTCCAGGACCGCGTCACTATCATAATCACACACTGGTGACAAATCAACCGACTCTCTAATTGGAATTTGTAATAACTTTTTTTAAATCGCTTTATTAAAGCAGCTGTAAGTTAGCAAAAATAACATAAATTGTGGGAATGGAATATGGGAGGTGCGGGTAGTAGTAGTACAGTAGACCCCCGCGAAGTTGTAGTTTACAGTTCACGGCCTCAGTCATTTGTAGACTTTTCCTTAAAACCTATCTAATAGTTGTTAGCAGAAATCGCAAATATCCACTGCAATTTGTATGGCTTTTTTCGTGGAAATACTGTACTGTAGAGAGAACAGGAAGCAACTCTAGTGGAGAACGCAGCTTGGGATGGTGAAAGTAGCCAATAGAATTTGAAACTGCAACTCCCTGCAGTGGCTCCGATTGGTGTTCTGCTGAGGCTGCTGGGGCTGTTGGGGTCAAAGGATGTCAGCACGGCTTTTAAAAAGGGGGCCGGTGAGCAATAGCAAAAAAAAAAGTTTTTGTAATTTGTGTTTCAAGTTCCTGTCTCTCTATCTGCCTTATGTTGAGTTACCTGTACTTATTTGTTTTGTCCTGGATCGTTTCGTGGTTGGTGTCTGCATTGTCTGCCTGTGTACATGAGGACTGTAAGTGGATTCTTGGCCATCCAGCGAGGAAAGGAGCGCTCCTGAACCCATCCACCCGTCTTCACCATTTCAGAAACTACCGGTAGGACTATCTTTACATTCCCATTCAATGTACGGATCTCTGGACTATCTATTTTCATCATTACATTTCATCTGTTGCCGTTTTTCACGAACGTTTTTCATGATTTACTGTGTGTGTTTTCTTTGTGCTTTGTTGTATTTAATGTGTAATCGCGTAAGGGGAACAGGGGGTGGGATCGTTGTTTTTACTTGTTTTCATTACATTCTTTATTTGCTGTTTGATTACTGGTTTGCTTTGTTTTTGTCTCTGTTTGTGAGTGCATGCGGGTCATGCCAAGGCTGGGTGCATCCCAGGAATCTCTACCATAAAAATAAATCGCTGTCTTCTCGACGGTGTGAATCTTAGTGGCACCGTACCGCTACAGCGTTATTCATTCCTCCTTGTTGCTGATTGACTGTGATGCATCTCCAGCTGAGTGTTCTTGTATTTTCCGCTTTGTTCCTCTGAACCCTTAAACCGTTTCCCAGTGCCATTCGCGAGCATGCAGGAGCTGATCTGTCAGTGCCGTACATTCGTTGAGCAGCCAGCTCATGACCACAGCCAGCCCCTTGTGAGCAGGTGGGCTGAACGCACCCCTAGAAGACACGGACGCTCCTCAAAAAACCCAATTAAAAAACGCTGATAGACTACTTTCACATTGCTCCCTTACTTGCTGGGCTTACGTGCGGCTGCTTTGTTGCGTGGTATGCTTCTCACGCTACGCTTACTTAAAAGCCTGAACAGCACCTGTCCTTTTTGGCTGATTGCTTTGTTTCTCTTTCCTCCCGACATCCTCTGCTCCTGTTGCAGGTCCCATTCCCATTGTGCTCCCCTATGATGTTTGTCTATTCTTTAATCAAGAACTAACTGCATACTGTGCATACTGAGCTCATTTAACTTCTGAAAGAGACATGTTTGTTTGAATAAAGTTCCTGTCTCTACAATCTTCTGTGTTTCTGTGCAATCCTGTGACCCAAGCGTGGCACCCTGCAGCACTGCAGCCTCACTGTCTCTAGGATTGAGCCACTGCACTACTGTATAGCCTGCCAGCATCAGCGCTTACCTTTGTGTTGCAGTAATTATGATGCTATTTGCATGCAAAAAAATGTGTTCCGTTAAAATTCCACTTTTTCTTTGTAAATTGTGATGTTTATTTAAAGTGCAGCAAAAAAGTATTTTGGTGTCCAGTGATGCATTAACCCCCAAGTATGTGGCAGTTTGAGGCCTAAAGTCCCAAGATGCTGTCGAAATGCCCTGCACCGTCTAAGGCTTCTGGCAATGAAAACACGCTTGCATGAATTACAGTACATATAGCGGTAACATCGGTATTTTACATTCTAGTACTGCGGGAGACAGTACTGTGCAGTATACGGGATTACCTTTACATTCTTTTTTTTAGGTAATGTATTAATCTGAGTTTGAAATTAAATTAAAGTGTTTTGGGGGCATATTTAGGGTTTAAACTATAAAAAGAGTCTTTTTTTTAACCACATCCAAAATTCATGGTTTTTCACAATTCGCAGGTGCTCTAGGAATGTAACCCCCACAAAATTTGGGGGTGTACTGTACATAAATATACATTGCCACACACATGCGATTGGGAGGCAGCTAAAGGGCCTGAATAATAGTAGTACCACTCCAGACCAGGAGATGGCGAACTGCATGGACTTTCTCTCTCAATCATCTGCAGACCATCCACGGGAAATCCCACTCGCTTCCAGGCACATACTTTGTATGATGATGTCACTACCAGTACCGGTATCATTGATGAGGTCACTTCCTGTCTTGGACTTTAAAGCTGCCATATTTCTCATCCTAAGTCAGTCCTGTCTTGGATTTAAACCTGTTAAGAACTCAATACTTTACCTATTTGCAGCCAGGGCACAATACAGTGGTACCATAATTCATTCCAAAACTCTGGACGTGACCTGATTTGCTTGCGTCCTGAATGTAATTTTCCCACAAGATTGTATGTAAATATGATTAATCCGTTCCAGACCATATGAACTGTGTGTAAATATTTTTGTTTTCGAATAATTTTGGAGCCAATCCCAAGCACAGAAATAGTTAATTATACCATAGAATAAATGTAAAAACATTGAATAACACTGAGAAAGCCTTGAACAACAGAGAAAACTAACATTGCAAGAGTTCGTGCTAGACCAAGTTCACGCTACACCCTTACAAACTGCTCGCTGTAAACACTTTTTTTATGAGTTTTAAGCACATGGAAAAAAATGAAAGTTTGAAGATTCCTTGCATGAGTTGAGCTCTGGTGGAGAAAATGGGTAATGGAGAATGTGAAATCGTTGGCGCCTACAAACCGGAAGGGAAACTGGCCGCCAGTGTTTTTGTTTGCCATCAGAGCGTGTGGTCGTGAACAGAACTTTCCGATCGTAACCCGACTTGTACGTGTTTGGAAACGTTCGTGACCAGAGGTTCTACTGTATATGGGTGGCTGCTCCAAACCTTTTTTGATGTCTTTGGACTATTCTTGTGACATCATACAGTAGGTAAGATGAGGATCTGCTTACTTTTCCAGGATACTACGACACCATTGACCAGTTTAACACAAGTTCTGAGAAAATGGACGTGATAAAGTGAGACGTCAATGGTTCCAAGAAATTTGCCTTGTTGGTAGGAAATTGCTTGTTCATCTACAGTATATTGCTTATTTGTCTTTAGTCGTTTTTCGGTTTTCGGTTTCAGCAGACAGCACCTGATCTGAAGCTGTTGTATCGTTACTTCCAGTCTCAACCGTTTTATTCGCTGCACTGTCTGCATAACCTGCTAGCGGCCGTTGCGACAATTCACCAGCATCAGTGTTCTCAGTTACCACTGCAGGCCCTCGCTCAGTTTTGAGAATCTCAGTAAGCTTAACGTTCTTCAATTCCTGTTGCAGGTGTGCCTTATGTTTAGCAGCGCCACTCTTATAATGTTTGCTGGATCTGCTGCTACTGGCCGACATGGCGTTGTATGGCAAGAGTATAAAAAGTGTCAAATTGTTCAAATATTTGGTACATGCCGACTAACGGGGACCATACAGTAACTTAGCAAAAGAATTGCTGTGATTTACAGTTTATGAGTTCAAATTTCAGAAACTGTTGACATCAAATCAAAGTACAAAAGTAACAATTATTTACGATAATCTATATATAAAAGTCAATATATGTGTGTGTGTGTGTATGTATGTATGTTCCAGCATCACTTCCAAATGGCTTGGTACACATGTTTCTCGGTAACTTGGTACACATGTTTCTCATTGGTTGAATAAAAATACTGTAGGGTGAAATCAACCCTAACCCACCCCCTTCTGGGTAGGGTCGGGGGTCATCTTACGGTCTTGCATGCAGGTTATCATCCAGTTGACAATCGGAACGACCACCAGAGTGCGAACTGGAGGTGACTGGCAGCATTCTTTATGTTTGAGCGCCACCACCGCCCGCCTGTTGCTTTTGAAATTAAATCGAGTTGGCCGGTTCTGAGCGTCAACTGGATGACAACATAACATACAAGACCGCAAGACAGGCACATTAGTGAGCCTTCATCATTTGTTAATTAATTATTTTTTTTAATTATATTCTTCTCAAACAATTAAAAAAACAAAAACACTTTATTTTCCTCCCAGGCACCGCTGGGTATTTCAGATAGTCTTATATATAAATGTGTGGAAGTGTGTGTCTCTGTCTGTCTGTCCGGCCTCGAAGTGAGAGGTGGAGTCGGTGTGAAAGCTCCGCCCCCAAGGAAACAGAAAACTCGCTGAGCCACTAATTACACAAGCGAGGCCTGCATGTCAGCGAAACGAAACCTCAGAAGGTAGACAAAGTTGCTTAGCAGCTAACATTGGCAAAACGGTATTCTTTTTACTTTTCCTCCTGTCATTAATTCACAAGCGAGGTGAGCACATCGGTAAAACGAATCCTCGTAGGAGAGAGACGCCAGAGTGATTCCTTTCAATTACCTGACATCTCTACATTTTAATTTTTCTCTGACGATTCAATAGTTTCTTGGACCCCGGCTTTTTACAGCATGGGCTTACAAGGCCAGTAATGTACAGTATATCCACATTATTCATGTGACGTCCTTCAAAACTTCTATTCACGTCCGCTACGGCACACCAAAGGTCGCCCAATTTGGGAATGTGCTCTTCTCTGTAAGGTGGACCAGGACGTGTTGTTACTCTGAGCCTCCGAAGTCTAAATTCGTGTAAACTGCGGGCCTGCCGAATACGTCATATCATCATGGATTTGACTTGCCTGCTGATGGTGCAAACATGTCATTGAAGCTGTGAATTAATAACACAATCAACTGTGCAAGTGATTTAAGTTGTTACATTTTTTTTTTTTAATGTATACGGCTCTGACTGCCAACCCTTCCAAGCTCGTAGGCCCTTGTGCTTTGCACAGTCTGCACAATCCATTGCTACACCACAGGACCGAAGGCAACACTACGCATCAGTAAACAGAGAGGTACACTGAGTTTTATCTTTTACTTAAAAATGATTACATTTATTTTTTATAATAACCAATAGCTGCAAATATGAGAAGAACAAAGAAAAAATTCTAAACCTGCATGAGTTCACGTCGTCTTCATTCAGTCCCAGATTATATTTCCCAGATGGTTAAGTTCCTTAGTTAATGCTTAAACAGTAGATCCCTGATTATACGCACCATGATTTACCGAGCTTCTGCATTATCTGAGGGGAATCGGTAATACGCAACTTTTCTTTTAATTCATAAAAGCTTTGCCATGAATACTGTACTGTTTGAGGAATTACTTTTCTTTTTCTTTGACAATATCGAGCAAATGGTCGAGGACCTGTGACTGTGAGCAGAGCTCACTTACTCTTCTCCATCTGCACCCCTCGACTATCGTCAGTGTGTCACCAGCATTGACCGTGTACTCCTGCTCTGTTCTTTCATTCACTGAAGATTGTTGTGTTTCTACATTTTAAAGTGGAAACTGCAAACCCGTGTTTTCTAGCTCAGAGGTGAGCACTTGTGGCATGAGCTAAATCTTGTGCTCCATCAGTCACTGACCACTGGGATCGGGGCGCATCGTTGGTGACATCGGCTGACCTCCTTCTGTGTCCACCCCCACCTTCTCTGTGTACCATCACCACTTCACTCCACTCCTCCTGAGTGCAAATCCCACCATTATCTCCACCTGAATTGCCGCAGACTCACAACAGCGTCACTGCTAAAACCACATCCTCTGGCTAAGAGGTGGGCACTTTGAGGTGTGACCTTCATCCATCAGCCATATAGCTCATCTCTGACCACTGTGAGAGTTACGCTTCCCTGGAGACATTAGCTGATCTCTTTCTCTCTCTCTCTCTCTGCCAGCCCTCTCTGCTCAGTAGCCATCAGTTTTATCTGTTTTCAACTATCTGAAGGAGCATCAGTTCACATTAGTTCAGATAATCAGGATTCTACTGCATAACCGTAATCAAAACAGAAAAAGAAACATTTCCTGCAGGAGACGGAGCTCCTTGGAAAGTATCCAGAAGCTACCCAGACAGCAAACTCCTTTTACATGTCTGTGGCTCCTCTCAAAGTGTCAGAAAGGCAACCAAATTCCAACTGAACTGAAACTCTTTTTGAAGAAGGTTCTAATAAGAGACAGCCATTGTCTCTCCCCCCTTATTACCTAAAGTGAGCGTACACTTTAGCTTTCTGTCCACTAGCAAAGCGGCTAACGCTTATACACAGTACATAAAAATGACCACTCAAGCTTAAAGTTGATTCTCCAGGGAATAGAAAAGTTGCACTGCAACTCTATTCTAAGGTTCTGATTTGCCTTTCAGCTTTCCCAGAATGCACTTCACTCCTCTGCCATTTATATAATAGATATGAAAGGCATTATATAATAGATAGATAGATAGATATATAGATAGATAGATAGATAGATAGATAGATAGATAGATAGATAGATAGTGTGGACTATGGCCGGCCATTCATCCCGGCCAATACCCCCAGGCCGCCAGAGGGAGCCCTCCCTGCGACATGGAGATGCCCCCGAATTCCAGCAGGGCATCATGGACTATGGAGTGTTCCTGTACAGCCCTGCTAGATAACGTCGGGGCCACCAGGGGTCGCTGCAGGGAGGCCCAGGGACTGTTATTTGCCCTATAACCCGGAAATACGTCTTAGTCACAGCGACATACTTCCGGAGGAAGAAGAGGAGTTTTGATCTGACCGGAAGTGCTAGGAAGTCACATTGACTGAGGGTTCAGAAGCACTTCCGGGTCATGGACTATAAAAACTGTGAGAGATCACAGACGGAGGAGCTGAGTCAGGAGGAAGGGTAACAACGCGTCTGGGAGTGGAGGATTGTTTATTGTTATTGCATTGATTGTGGTTAATGAGTATAGTGGAGTGGAGGGTGCTTTGTGCACTTATTAGTTATAATGAAGTCAACTTTTGGACTTTTATCTGGTGTCTGGCGTCTGGTCTGAGGGTTCAAAGGGGACGACAGTGCCCCCTATCTGTCACAATAGATAGATAGATAGATAGATAGATAGATAGATAGATAGATAGATAGATAGATAGATATAGATAGATAGATGTGCTTCCGGGTACTCAAACAGCAGGAAGATCATCAAGAAGCACCTGGAGCACATCCGGGTACTGCATAAAAGGGACCACCTCACTCCAGTTGAGGAGCCAGAGTTGGGAGGGAGTGTGACGAAGCTTGTGAGAGAGGAGGGGAGGCAGCAAGAAAAGACAAAAAGAGTGAAAGACTGTGAGTTTAATGCTCTGTATTGAATAAAAGAAAATAAAATGTGTGTATTTTGGACATAAGCCGCCTTGGTGTCTGTCCCCGAAGTGCATCCCGGGACTTAAGGACATGTCCTACTGTGACAAACTCAAAGAATTAAAACTGGTGAACAGAGGAGAATATGTGGGGACCTAATCCAGGTCTTCAAAATCCTCAATAACATCAATAAAGTAGATCCATCCAAATTCATTCAAGTTAACGATGAATCACGCATTCAAGGACAGCAGTGGAAATTAAGAGGAAGAGCATTAAGGACAGAAGCCAGGAAGCCCTTTTTTACTCAAAGAGTTGTGGGAATCTAGTAAAGAGTACCGAGATATGAAGCTGAACCAGAAACCTTGACAACCTTTAAAAAGGATCAGGATGAGATATTGGAACAGCTTAGTTATAAGCTTAACACTTGAGCTTGATGGACTAAATGGTTGCCAATTGTGTGTCAAATTTCTATTGCTCTTATGTAGCACTGATGGATTATTGTTTTTTTATATTCACAATGTCACGTGCGTGTGCTTGTGGGGCAACTTAAGGCGCTGTGTTTTAATGCCGTCTGTCTTCCTCTTTCCACAGAACAGAAGACTGACAGCCATTCCACTGCTGATGTCACATCCATTGCCCAATCTCCTGGACCCACCCTTCCTGCCTGAAACCCTTGAGACCGGTAGTTCAGCCATATTTTCACTACACTGGTTGCCTGTGTCATTCAGGATTGACTTTAAAATACTGCTTATGGTTTATAAAGCCTTAAATAATCTCGCTCCATCTTATATATCGGAATGCCTGACACCTTATATTCCAAATCGTAACCTTAGATCTTCAAATGAGTGTCTCCTTATAATTCCAAAAGCTAAATTTAAAAGAAGTGGTGAGACGGCCTTCTGCTGCTATGCACCTAAAATCTGGAATAGCCTGCCAATAGGAATTCGCCAGGCAAATACAGTAGAGCACTTTAAAACACTGCTGAAAACACATTACTGTAACATGGCTTTCTCCTAACTTCACTTTAACTTAATCCTGATACTCTATGTTCAATTCATCATAATAACTATTCATAGTGGCTCTAAAATCCGCACTGACCCAACTCTCTCTTCTGTTTCTTTTTCCGGTTTCTTTGTGGTGGCGGCCTGCGCCACCACCACCTACTCAAAGCATCATGATGCACCAACATTGATGGACTGAAAGCCAGAAGTCTACGTGACCATCATCATCAGGTCCTTCCATGAAAACCCTAAATACAAAGAGGACTGTTTGACTTATGTTAGGTAGATTGCCCAGAGGGGACTGGGTGGTCTCTTGGTCTGGAACCTCTACAGATTTTATTTTTTTCTCCAGCCTTTGGAGTTTTTTTTCTGTCCACCCTGGCCATCAGACCTTACTTATTCTATGTTAATTAATGTTAACTTATCTTAATTTATTTACTATGTCTTTTATTTTTCTATTCTTCATTTTGTAAAGCACTATGAGCTACATTTTTTGTATGAATATGTGCTATATAAATAAATGTTGACTGATATTTTGTCAGTTCTTGTGGTATAGGGGGTCCAAGGCTTTCACTAGAAAAGGCCAGTTTTAAAATAGAAATAATTACCACACTCGTGGCTTATAGAGGGGTCGTGGTAGTGTGGCCGGAGCGGTTCCCAAGTGCTTCGTGATGCTGGCGGTCCTCATTTAAGTGCACAGGTGAGGAGTCGTCCACATCTATAATTGATGCTGGGAGCCATGTTCTCATTATATATAATAGGAGCGCAAGTGCGGAGGGGCAAAGAAAAAATGAAAAGTGGGCGGAGGCTCTGGGAGAAGGCAGTAGGAAGGAGAAAGCCGGTGCGTAAGCTGAGCAGTGAGCCATAGCGGGGTGTTTGGCAAGGCACCCAGGGGCAGTCGGTAGTGGTCGCTCCCACTGAGCGTTTAGTGAGGAGCAGGAGTGACTACGGAAGACAGCGACAGTCGGGAGGCTTGGGGAGTGGATGCCCCAGCATGAGCCCCCTGGTCACTGGGGACCCCAAGTCTCGATCTGGGGATAGCAAAACGAAGCCAGGAATTGGGAAGCCACCAGACCAGTAGGAAGAGAAGGTAAGCTGCAGGTAGGGTGACACCCCTGGTGCGGGGCCTGGATGGGAGAAGCAAGAGAGTCACCAGTAGAAGAAGGCAGCACCAGGCTTTGTTTTCAAAAGGACGGCTTCCACCCAGCTATATTTTAACCTCATTTTTACTGAAATTATTTTAACCTCCACATTTTTTCACTTGTTTTTTAATGGATTATTTATTTAAAGACTTTACATTTTAAATAGTTTTTTTTAATAAAAGCTTTGTCTGCACCTTTTTGCACCATTCCCTTTCTTCATTGATGTCTTCACTGATCAGCTCTTTCGGTGACATTACCGACATGTCTCGGGTTCAAAAGCTCCCAAAAAGAGAGTGGGAACATGGAGCGAGGACCCGCATTGTCACAGTTCTCCTTGCATCTGAAAAGACATCTCTATATTCTTTATGAAAAGTTCACCTGATTCTTTTTCGTTTTGCATGATATGGAGTCATAGATGAGCCCCAAATGTCATGATCAGGGCAGGGCCGTCTTAACAGCATTATAAGCCCACCAGGCAGAGCAGGGAACTGGAGCCCCCTACCTGCACAACCACTCAGCAAGTCACAACATACAGAGATTAGCATGGGGGCAATTGCCCATGCGTTAACATGACCCTGGATCAGGCCTAAATCTTGGGGTCTTATATCCATCCATTCATTATCCAACCTGCTATATCCTAACTACAGGGTCATGGGGTTCTGCCGGGGCCAATCCCAGCCAACACAGGGCACAAGGCAGGAAACAAACCCTGGGCAGGGCGCCAGCCCACCGCAAGGGTCTTATATCCTTTTTTCTATAACGGAAGAAATTTTGCATACAGTTGATAGGGTAGCGTCGCACGTTGCTAGGGGTGCGGCCTCCAGGGGTTGTGAAGGCAGGACAAAAGTACGCCGGTTGCAATGCGGAGAAATCCTTCAGAACCTTCATTGTATTCTCTTTCTGATTTATTTTTGTGTCTTGCCTGGCTTTCGAGTTCTTGCCTGAATTTAGATTTTTGGGTTTCGGTTGCTTTGTATTAATTGATTTTTGTTTGCTTTGCCTTTCCCATGCATCTCCTGGTTAAACTCAAGAAGTCAGTTATTTGTTTTTCCTCTGAGTCAGGACACTACCCTTTTTCTGTGTTGGCTCTCTTTTCATACAACAACCACATGACCTTTATCAAGGAGCTTTTTAAATAAAAGAGGTTTGCAAAGAATTCATAAAACATTTTATTTATTTGTAGGTGCCTTTCTAAACACTCAAGGACACCAAACAAAAGATGAAACACATATGATAAACAAAACTAAATCTATCCATCCAACCCGCTATGTCCTAACTACAGGGTCACAGGGGTCTGCTGGAGCCAATCCCAGCCAGTACTGGGCACAAGGCAGGGCACACACACATCAGGGAGAATTTAGGATCGCCAATGCACCTAACCTTCATGTCTTTGGACTGTGAGAGGAAACCCATGCAGACACAGGGAGAACATGCAAACTCCACGCATGGAGAACCCGGGAAACGAACCTGGGTTTCCTAACTGCGAGGCAGCAGCGCTACCACTGTGCCACCATGCCGCCCACAAAACTAAAATACAAAATTTAAAATCATACGGAGCAATTGTAGTCAAAGAGATAAAGCAGTCTTAAACAAATGAGTTTTAAGGTTAGATTTGTAAAGTGTCAATGAGTTAATATTTCTAAACTCAGATGGTAGTGAGTTCCAGAGCAACTGAATGCTCCGCTCCCCATGATCGAAGGGGACAGTCAAGTGAATGGAGGAAGAGGATCTAAGGGTGCGGGAGGGAATGGTAACATGGAGGAGGCCGGACAGATAGGTTGTGGAGAGCCTTAAAAGTTAACAGGAGACTTTTGAATTCAATGCGTAATTTAACCGAAAACCAGCGAATATGATATGGTGAATAGAGAGGGTTCTTGTAATGATGCAGGCAGCTGAATTCTGGACCAGTTGAAGCTTATAAAGGCATTTGCGAGAAAGACCAAAGGAAAGGGAATTGCAATAATCCAAACGAGAAGTGACAACAAGGCTATGAACGAGGATAGCAGTGGTGTGGGGAGTGAGGGATACGATTAAAGTTACGCAGGCCGGGAGATGTTATTGATGTGGAACTGAAAAGATGACACCCAGACTCTTAACCTGTGGGGAAGGAGAGACAGAAGAATTATCAATAACAAGTGATCAGTTTTGGATAATGATGATTTTGTACCAATGAGGAGAACCTCAGTTTTGTCACTATTTAATTTAAGAACATTTGAAGAAAACCAGGATTTAATTTCTGCTATTATGGAAAATAAAAAGTCATGTATTAGCATAAATAGACATAAAACTAATTAAGAGGTTCTATAAGCATTAAACATAGTGTGAATTAGATGTGGTAAACCTTTAAGTGAGACATCTTAAATCTAGAAAAAGTAATAGACCTCTTCAGGCTAAGATTCATTTAACAAGAGAGACAAACAATGTATGGTCAAGATCTTTGGATAAGATGACCGTCCACCAAAGTCTTTTGAAGTTTCTGAAGAGTTTTTCCATAAAATGTGGGTCTGTAGACAGGTTGTCTGTGTCAGTCTGAGAGATGTAAACAATCCTCAAATCTGGCCATAAGACCCATGTCTCTATTCAAACCAGGTTGTAATGTGTTAAATGTTAGCATGAGTTTGACTTCCCATTCTTTTCTCTCTTGCTGTGCTCTGAAGTTGCCCATAAGCACTGGGACATTGTTCTCCTCTCTTGTTAAATGAATCTTAGCCTGAAGAGGTCTATTAATTTCTTATATTTAAGATGTCTCACTTAAAGATGTACTAATGTTGTTTCTTGTCCTAGTGTGTATATAAACACAGGGAACTCCAGTTTCTGTATTCCATTTTGCCTGAAGAAGGGGCCTGAGTTGCCTCGAAAGCTTACATATTGTAATGTCTTTAGTTACACAATAAAAGGGGTCATTTTGCTTGACTTCTCACTACATTCATAATGGCTAACATGGTACAACACCCTGGTACTACAGAATAAAATGAAAACCTTTAATTGTTCATTCTATTAGCCTAATGTCATTTTCCATTTCGGCTTGGTGCAGGCATTCCAAACCCTTAGAATTAACAAACGTGTGAAAACTCAATCAATCTGTTTATTATTCAAGTTAACTAAGCCAGCGTAGGAGCTTCTTAAGTGGCAGGTTCATCATCCTCCCAATCCTGTTTTCAATGTTTGTTTGCATTGCACCCGTCGGGCAGCTCCTGGCATCATTTTTTTCATACTCTGCTCTGTCTTCTTTCCCACATACCAGGCTTTGGGTGTGGTGCACTGTGAATGAAAACCGGTGCCTTCTGTAGAAATGAATGGCCACTTAAAGTGACAGTGGCTTTCATACATGAAGTCACTTGTTTACCTTTGTGCAGGGTGATCAGATGCACATTAATTCATTCCACAGAGCTTTATTAGCATAAAAAGTTCACTTTATTGCAAACACCCATTTCCACTTCTTTTGGCCCTGGCACAAAATGATCAGCTAAAAGTGACCAGCAAGTGCCAGGACCGTCTTCTCCTGAGGAGTCAGCTACAGAATGGTATTGCCACCTGTGCAGAGTTGGCTCAGTATTGGGAGCAGGCATCTGCACGCACAGTTGGGCGAAGACTTTTTGGACAACGGCGTGGTGTCAAGAAGGGCTGAAAAGAAGCCACTTCTTTTTAAGAAGAAGGACAGACTGAAATTCTGCAGGAAGTACAAGGATTGGACAGCAGAAGTCTAGAGGTGTAAAGTTATGTTTTTGGATGAATCCTCCTTCTGACTGTTTGGGACATCTGGAAACTCGATTGCCTGCAGAAGGAAAAGGTGAACACTACCACGTGTCCTGTGTCACTGTGCCAACAGTGAAACATCCTGAGACCATTATGGCAGACAGCCGGGGCCCTTAGCTGGCCGGGACACCTGTACATTGGAAGAAATGGGGGAATGAGCGTTTCCAGAGCATTGCATCCCCCAGGCAGCCCCCGTGTAGTGTGGTGGAGAAGTCAAAGCTGGCCAGGAGGAGTGTTGTCGAGAGGCAAGATGAAGGAAAAGAAAAGGTTTTGTGCTGAGCTGTGCTTGTGACTGTGCTGTACTGGTGGGAAATGGACGAAGGCGTTTACCACGGGAAAGAAAGAAAATAAAAGTGTGTGTGTGTGCATGCACTTGTGTCTAACATCTGTCTATGTCGGGCTGGGGCAGCGATATGCGCCCTGGTGGTCCACACCATCCATGTATGGGGTTGCTTCTCATCCAAGGGACTGGACCTCTCACAATTCTGCCCAAGAACAATGCCATAAATAAAGGTTACGAGTCCACACTGATACAGTGCATTGCCACACCCACCACACGACAAACCAACTCAGGATCCCAGATTAGGGCCCAAGTGCAACCATGCAATGGGTGACACCTCAGCACCACACTAATTCAGATGGAGTGGAACAGTGTGAGGTTTTTTATGGTGGCTGAAGTGCCAATTTTTTTTTTTTTTTTTACCAGCCTGTCAGTAACACAGATGACACATGCATATGTAATGTATGTGTAGCTGTGCTGTCATCATTCATGGCTTTTTTTTTAAATATATATATATTTATTTTTCTTTTAAATAGGTTTGTTATAGTCACAGACAGGACCGGGGAAAAACAAAAACAAAAGAAAAAGGAAGAAAGTGGGGAAAGAGTCAGATGGTGGACAATGGAAGAAAAGATAAAAAGGAGGATAGAGAGAGAGGGGGAGACAAAACAAAACACCGACAATCTACTTCAATACCTGTTGAGAGGAGAAAAAAAACAAAAAAAAAACAGGCAAAAACACAGCAACCAACATCTGTATCAATCACAGTGATTAATAAATATTAAATGTTATTGAACAGCACATAGTACTAATATTACAAGATAGGATTAGAGGGAGCCACTAGGCAAGACAGTGTGTGTCTGTGATTACCTGATTATACACACGTGTTCACCTGTGTGCACACCCGTATATGTGAGCGCACTTGTATTCATAAGGTTCTTCCATGTAAATGTCTAATAGTGTAATAGTGTGTGTGGGGAACAGCAGCCCGCTCCCCAGGACCAAGTAGATATGTAGGAGACCCGTGCCCCAGACATCCAGAGAAACTCCCGGACACAGGAGTCCTAGGTGGATCCACGCAGGGATGACTGCAGCCCCACTCAGAAAAGAGCAGAGGAGAGCCCGGAGGAAGGTCATCCAGCAGCCACTGTGCCAAAGCCCTGGGGGGCCATGGTGGCGAGCCCGCGGGCCCGTCGGCAGTCGGCCGCACCAGGGAGGACCGGGCCCTGTGCCCCGGGATGCAAGAGCCCCCCGCCCACCAGCAGGGGCCTGACACAGCTGTGAGGTCCAGGTCCCGCCAAGCAATCGCCGGGAGTGAGCCAGCACCCACCCGAGTATCCAGCCCAGGACATCGAGAACCGCCAACACAACAGCGGTTGGGGGATCATCCACCCGCAGGGAGTTGGGTAGGGAGAGTAAGGCCCCCTCCCCTGAGGGAGCTTGCGATGTTTTGAGTGAGGTGGAGTCTAAGATCTGACCTGACACAAAGACATAGACATACAGGCACACGTATACACAAGCATACGTTCCCACCTTCATGTGCACGTATACAATCGCTCACACACTCATCCAACATGGAGACATACAAAAATGAACACTGTACACACACTCCCACTCCCCATGTATACTTTACCTCTGGGGTGTAGACCAGGAGGACCGCCCCAGCTCCCGCAGTAGTCCGGAGGCCCACCAGCCCAGAACCTGACTCGACAGCCAGCTCCTCCTCTCAGCCCCCAGCCCCAGCCAGCGAACAGAAAGAGCAGAGCCCCGCCTCTCCCGCTCTAATATGATGTTGGTGAGTGTTGTTCTGAAGTGCTTTTAAAACAGGAGGAGGATATGGCTCTGAACACCTCTCCTCCCGAGAACCCTCACTGTCTATGTGTGATTTAAAATTGAGAAGTAGACACTGGCCAGAGGTAAGGATGAATGAACAGACCGCCCTCTTGACACCATTCAGTGTGTCCACCCCCAAGGCCTTATATGTATGTGTCATGAAAGGGTAGGTAATGGGAATGTCTAATTTGTGAATTAAAATAGAGATACAGGTGGTCACTAGGGGACAAAGGAGGAATACCTCCCCTGCACCCCAGCAACTCACCTGCACCTCCAGGCCCTACATGAGTGTTGGTGTGATGGAGCGGGAGAAGGGGAGCATTAAGGGATGGGAAGGAAAGGAAGAATGGGGGTGAATGCCACCCACACCCTGGTGCCAGCTCCCCTGCTGACCCCCATAGGCACCCCCGCTCCCCAGAAACCATCCAGGGCAGGGGGCCCAGGCCCAACGAGACCAGGGCCCACGCCAGCGGTACCACCAGGCGACCCGGAGAACGGCGCAGCCCTCCGGCCCCCACCACCATGCAAAAACTATGCCCATCCCAACATTCAGTCAACTCCCAATATATATATCACAGCGACACTCATAACAGTGACAAAACAATTACATTGACAATCATGTTCTGTTATTTTCAAAATGTTTCCTTTTGTTTCTCTTCCTTCTTTAACACACTACTTCTCGCTGCCAAGCGGGTATTTTGCTATATATAGATATGGGAACAACACTCATATCAATGACAAAACAATTACATTAACAATCATGTTGCGTTATTTTTTACATTTTCCTTTTCTTTTCATACCTTCTTTAACACACTACTTCTCTGCTCTGAAGCCTGGTATTCTCTAGTTACACAATAAAAGGGTCATTTTGCTTGACTTCTCACTGCATTCATAATGGCTAACATGGTACAACACCCTAGTACTACAGAATAAAATAAAACCTTTAATTGTTCATTCTATTAGCCTAATGTCATTTTCCATTTCGGCTTGGTGCAGGCATTCCAAACCCTTAGAATTAACAAACGTGTGAAAACTCAATCAATCTGTTTATTATTCAAGTTAACTAAGCCAGCGTAGGAGCTTCTTAAGTGGCAGGTTCATCATCCTCCCAATCCTGTTTTCAACGTTTGTTTGCATTGCACCCGTCGGCAGCTCCTGGCGTCATTTTTTCATACTCTGCTCTGTCTTCTTTCCCACATACCAGGCTTTGGGTGTGGTGCACTGTGAATGAAAACCGGTGCCTTCTGTAGAAATTAATGGCCACTTAAAGTGACAGTGGCTTTCATACATGAAGTCACTTGTTTACCTTTGTGCAGGGTGATCAGATGCACATTAATTCATTCCACAGAGCTTTATTAGCATAAAAGTTAACTTTATTGCAAACACCCATTTCCACTTCTTTTGGCTCCGGCACAAAATGATCAGCTAAAAGTGTCCAGCAAGTGCCAGGACCGTCTCCTCCTGAGGAGTCAGCTACAGAATGGTATTGCCACCTGTGCAGAGTTGGCTCAGTATTGGGAGCAGGCATCTGTACGCACAGTTGGCGAAGACTTTTGGACAACGGCGTGGTGTCAAGAAGGGCTGAAAAGAAGCCACTTCTTTTAAGAAGAAGGACAGACTGAAATTCTGCAGTAAGTACTAGGATTGGACAGCAGAAGACTAGAGGTGTAAAGTTATTGTTTTGGATGAAACCTCCTTCTGACTGTTTGGGACATCTGGAAACATCGATTGTCTGGAGAAGGAAAAGGTGAACATTACCACGTGTCCTGTGTCACTGTGCCAACAGTGAAACATCCTGAGACCATTATGGCAGACAGCCGGGGCCCTTAGCGGCCGGGACACCTGTACATTGGAAGAAATGGGGGAATGGCGTTTCCAGAGCATTGCATCCCCAGGCAGCCCCGTGTAGTGTGGTGGAGAAGTCAAAGCTGGCCAGGAGGAGTGTTGTCGAGAGGCAAGATGAAGGAGAAGAAAAGGTTTTGTGCTGAGCTGTGCTTGTGACTGTGCTGTACTGGTGGGAAAGCGGCAGGCGTTTACCACGGGAAAGAAAGAAATAAAAGTGTGTGTGTGTGTGTGTGCATGCACTTGTGTCTAACATCTGTCTATGTCGGGCTGGGGCAGCGATATGCTCCCTGGTGGTCCACACCATCCATGTATGGGGTTGCTTCTCATCCAAGGGACTGGACCTCTCACAATTCTGCCCAAGAACAATGCCATAAATAAAGGTTAGGAGCCCACACTGATACAGTGCATTGCCACACCACCACACGACAAACCAACTCAGGATCCCAGATTAGGGCCCAAGTGCAGCCATGCAGCGGGTGACACCTCAGCACCACACTAATTCAGATGGAGTGGAATAGTGTGAGGTTTTTATGGTGGCTGGAGTGCCAATCTCCACCAGCCCCAAGTTTTCCTGCAGGTTGGAGGCCTACTTGCGGGTGGATGCAGATTACGTCATACCCAGGATGGAGCAATTGCAGATTAAGGTTGCCACAGCAGCTGCATTAGGAGAAGCCCTCTTGCCATGCAGAGTGTTTGAATGCCGATTCGTCTACCAGGATGGGTGCCAGCTCCCCTGCTGACCCCCATAGGCACCCCGCTCCCCAGAAACCATCCAGGGCAGGGGGCCCAGGCCCAACGAGACCAGGGCCCACGCCAGCGGTACCACCAGGCGACCCGGAGAACAGCGCAGCCCTCCGGCCCCCACCACCATGCAAAAACTATGCCCATCCCAACATTCAGTCAACTCCCAAACTACATATGACAATAGAAACCCAGGCCGAGTCCATCCTCCACCTCTGTTGGCTCCCCCCGCCTGCAGAGTGGGCACCTCATAAGCAGGGACCACCTGCAGACAGATGGCAACAACTTCCCGCCAGCTAACAAGGCCCCCAGTTCCGCCGATGCGCTGAGAGCCCCCGCGCCAGGGCCGGGCCCAAGTATATTCACTGACCCACAACCCCGGTGACACACCCCACAGGACCCAAGCCCCCCAGACCCAGCCAGAACCCCAGCCCAGAGGCAGAGCAGCCCCAGAACCCCAGGCCCGCCCGGAGCCTCCCGGGCGCGGCACGGCTACCAGGCTGGCAGCCCACGTCCACTAGCACAGGCTCCGCCAGTAGCAAAGCATGCAGCTACCAGAGACGCACCATCCAAGAGCCCCCTATGCCCCGTCCAGGCCAGGACCACAGCCCCAGCGCTGACACCCCCAAGAAACCTGCCCCCGTGAGCCCCCAGATGCCCCAGGCCCGTATGTCCCCCACATCAACAACAAAGACCAAAGTGGGACAGAGCCGCGATCCCCACCCCCACTAAGTAATGGAACCGATCAAAGGAGCCCACAGAGATTGATCTAATGTGGTGGCAGAAGCTGTATCAAGACTAATATAGTCCAACAAACGGTCTCTATATTGGTTGATATTAAGATTGTTTTTATTTTTCCAGTTCATGAGAACAGTCTTCTTAGCAATGCATAAGGCATATAAGCCATATGGATTGTATTAATCTCCGTGGTGCACAGTCTAGGTCCCAACAAGCAGACTGAAGGAGAGGTTGGAATGGTGCATTTCAGACACTTTGATAAGTCTTCACAAATCCTGTTCCAGAACCTCTGAACAGGTGGACAGAACCAAAGAGCGTGGATGTAGATGTCAGGTGTGTCGCCTTGACAGTGAGAGCAGTTGTTAGAAGACATATAACCCATCCTGAACATCCGTTGACCTGTATAGTGCACTCTATGTAGGATTTTGTATTGTATTAATTGTAAACTGGGATTTCTAATCAGTTTAAAGACTTTTAAACTTATCTGAGACCAGAAATTATGGTCCCAGCTGATTGATAAATCTGCCTCCCATTTCGCAATAGGAAGGGATACCGATTCATCTATTTTGGAGAGTGTCCTGTATATTTTAGACAGTAATTTAGGGGGTTTGAAATTTAATAGTTCTGCCACACCTGATGGTATTTGCAATTCGATTTGATTAAACTTATATTTCCTTTTTACTATAGATTTTACTTGTTGATATTCTAAAAATCTATTCTTGTTAATCCCATATTGTTTTACTAATCTGTCAAACGAAATAAAGTCTGTTCCTTCGAATATATGTTCTAAGTACTTAATACCTTTACAACTCCAATCTGGGAAGTTTATCATATTATTGTTTTGTAGTAGGTCAGGGTTGTTCCAGATGGGGGTGTGTTTGCATGGGATTAATGAAGACTTAGTCAATTTTAGAAACTCCCACCAAGCCATCAGAGAGGAGCTGATGCTGATGCTTTTGAAACATATGTGTTGTTTAATGTTTATGCTAAAGAATGGCAGATCAGAGATCTCTATCTTATTGCATAGTGCCTTTTCTATGTCTAGCCAAGGTTCATCTAAGAGGGTATGTTTAAACCACCCTGAGATGTGCTGAAGCCTGTTGGCTAAGAAACAGTGGTTAAAGTTAGGCAAATCTAGTCCTCCTTTATCTTTAGTCTTTTGTAGCGTTTGTAAGCTAATACGAGGGGGTTTATCTTTCCAAAGGAATTTAGAGATGGAGGAGTCCAGAGATCTAAACCAGTCCGGTGTTGGTTTGCTTGGGATCATTGCAAATACATAATTAATTCTTGGTAAAATCATCATTTTTATTGAGGCTACTCTTCCCATGAGTGATATGGGTAGAGACTTCCATCTAGCCAAATCATCTTCCACCTTCTTTAAGAGTGAAGTGCCAATTCTGCCACAAGCCCCCAAGTTTTTCCCTGCAGGTTGGAGGGCCTACTTGCCGGGGTGGATGCAGATTAACGTCATACCCAGGATGGAGCAATTGCAGATTAAGGTTGCCCAACAGAGCAGAGTCCCTTTTGACATTTATGGGATTTGAACCAGCAACCTTCCGATTGCCAGTGCAGTTCCCTAGCCTTAGATCCACCACTTCACCATAAATAAAGAATGGTATGAAAACGTCCTCCGAGAGCAACTTCTCCCAACAATCCAGGCACAACCTGGTGATGATCTGCATATTTTTCAGCATGATGGAGCACCAAAAGTGATAACGAAATGGCTCAGAGATCAGAACATTGAAAGTTTGGACCCATGGTTAGGAAACTCCCCAGACCTTAATCCCATTGAGAACTTGTGGTCAGTTCTCAAAAAACAGGTGGACAAGCAGAAGCCCACAAACTGTCATCAATTCCAAGCACTAAAAAGGCAAGAATGGATCAACACCAGAGAGGATGAGGCCCAGAAGGTGATATCCAGCATGCCAGAGCGAATTGTAGAAGTTATGAAGTGTGAGGGACGGCCGACAGCTCAACCCACATGGGACGCCCAAAGGATGGAAGGATGGGGGAAGGCAGATACTTGTAGACACTGCCTCCTCCAGAATGCCAGATGGCAGCTCCCCTGGAGTTTAGCGGTGCCCTGGATTCCCACAGGGCATCCTGGGACTTAGAGTTCGGTTGCTCAGTCCTGTTGGGAGCTGTGGGTGCCACTGGGGCGAGCAGTAAAGGGACAGGAGGAGTCATGCCTCATCAATATCCCGGACGTACTCCCAGGTCATGAGGACAGAAGCTCCAAAGTACTTCCGGACTAAAGAAAAGACCGCTTCTCCATCTGACCCGGAAGTGCTAGCAAGTCACATGGGCGGAAGGACAGAAGCACTTCCGGGTCAAGAACTATAAAAAGGACTACTGGAGACCCAGTAAGTGAGCCGGAGTCAGGGGGAGTGTGACAGAGCTTGCTGGGAGGTGTGGAGGAGAAGACTTATTATTATAATTTGAGAGTATTTTGTTCATTTAATTGTCTGTTCATTGTGGCTGGGGTGTTTGGGAGACATTAAAATACTCCTAAGTGCTTATATCCGGTGTCCTTTGCGTCTGTCTGTTGGGTTTAAGGGGCAACAATGACCCCTAGCGTTTATAGAAGAAGGGTCAACACTCTAAATATTCACTCTTTACATAAATTTGAAGGATTTGCCAATAAAATCCTTTGAAACGTTTACATGTATGCTATAGAAACATGTAAAAAAAATAATCTGAAAGTTTGCAAAACACAACATTTGTGTCATGGCCACTACTGTAGACAGGAATGTTATTTCTTTCATTATTCATTTAGTGGTGCAGTCAGAGGTAGGGTTGCCAAATTAGAAAATTAGAAATACGAGACACTCTTAAAATCTCTCTCTATATTACTATATATATAAATCTACACATGGCCCTTACACACCCAGACCAATACCTTTCTATATACAGTAATACACTACCATGGCTGTCCGTTTGTATGTCCAGGATTTTAAATCCCCTGTAGCTCACAAACCGTTTGACCAATTGACCTGAAATTTGGTACACAAATACTACATGACCTCTGCTGTCTGCTTTCAGGGTGATGATTGACCTCCAAGGTTATTCCTTTTTTTATTCTTATTTTATTTTATTGTAGAATCTTCTCTTGGCAGAGGCCAGCAGGGCGGTGCATGCGTACGGGAGCCATTATCATCCCTACCACCCCTACCTCTTCGTATCTTAAATCATTCTTGAGGCAGACTGAAGACTTAAGTGCCAGCTTAAGTGAAATATTAAAGAAAATATACTAAGTAATTGCAACACAAACACTGACTTAATCAGTTTTAACGCGAAAAGTTGTCAATGGAAGAAGAGAAGCAGCGGGCCTCTAGGGTGGAGAAAAGAAGAGCTGCTCCAAAGCAGCAAGTGCATCAACCTCTGAGAAAATGAATGGTAAACGTACAGAGAAAGAAAGAGGACGAAAACTAGGAATGCTCAAGTCAAGTGTATTCACTGCACAGTATCGGGCAGTGCAACATTACTGGTATTATATAAAAGTAAAGACATCAGTTAAAAACATAAAGCAAGGGTGTTAATAGGTTATGAGGAAAACAAAAGTTAAATCATTTGAAAATTATTTAATACAAGCTAAAAAAAAAAATTCTGTAAAAGTGAAATCATTTGAAAATATTTATAAATATCCTTCTGCTGTGAAACATTGACCTGTCATTGTTTACACATGTCTTAAACAATTATTACCATACACTTATAATTTCCCTATTATCTATATCTATTATTTAATTATATTACATATCTATTGACTATATTTATCTATCTAAATTGCAAATACCATACATTACATCAATGTTCATATTGCTAACTACACATCAATATTGCTGCTACTTTTTGTCTTGTCTTTTCACAATGTCTGGTCATGTTTGTGCTTTCATTTTAAATTTTAACTTTAATTTTAATTTTATTTTTAATTTATTATTTGCACTTCATTTTGTTACACTGTGGACCCTGAGCTTCGCAATTTCATCTATCTGTATACTTGTATATGGTTGAGATGACAATAAAGTTCACTTTGTCGACAGTCACTCACTGTATGTTGCAATGCTTTCCAGAACTGCACAGCAGCGCGGCTGGAGAGCAAAATGGTAAGAGTGTCGCCGTCCTCAGCCAACCAGAGCAGCTGAACAAGTTGCAAACAGGTAGCAAACACGAGTTTCCTTGTTACAATTGGGTTATTTTCATCAAGAGAATCTGTGAAAAGAAAGTATAATTACTTATAAAGTTACAACTAAGTACTGTAAGAAGGTAGTAAAAATATATTTTCATTATGAAATTTGAAAATGAACTAAATATGTGACATTTGGGTGTCCCTGAAAGGTCAGTATGGGACAGGGGACAAAATTATCAAATATGGGACATGTCCCATATATAAGGGACATCTGGCAACCCTAGTCAGAAGGCGGGTGTCATTCAGCCTCATCTGTGCATCAGCTGGTGTCATTGGGCAGATTTGCTGATTCAGGTGTTTTGAGTCCTGAAATCTGCATCTCCTGTGGCTTTTCATGTGGAGGAAAAATGAGACTTAGGAGTCACATAGTCATTTAGGATGAAGTCTTTTGATATGCTTGCCATGCATTCATCTTAAAGAAATAGCATAAAGGGTTAATAAATGTCACAAACCTGTTCAGGCATATCAGGAGACCAGAGAAAAGTCAAGTGAACAACAAAATGTACTGAGAGATGACTAAGACATCGGCAGGTGTCCTATGAACAACCAGAATGGAGAGCTGTTTACCGACACAGAAATTTCAAGGGTGGTGGCTCAACCCAAGGGGTATTAGGAGAATAAGAATATAATAAAATAGACCAGAGGTCCACAGCTCCATTCCTGAAGGGCTGTAGTGGCTGCAGGTTTCCATTCTAACTCTTTTCTTAATTAGTGACAAGTTTTTGCTGCTAATGCACTTCTTTGGAATTCATTTTACTTGATTTGCTCTTGATAGAAGATGATATACATCATCTTCTTCCATATCTTCCTGTCCTCGTCATCTTGTTCTGTCACCCCCATCACCTGCATGTCCTCTCTCACCACATCCATAAACCTTCTCGTAGTCCTTCCTCTTCTCCTCTTCCCTGGCAGCTCTATCCTCAGCACTCTTCTCCCAATGCACTGGGGGCAAGTTGTGCCACGAGATTACACTTTTTCAGACAGCTATATTTCTTAAATAGTATATTTAAGAAAGTGATTGTTCCCAGGGATGCACCACACCCTGAAATATATGTACATATTTTAGTTAGAAGCATTAGTGTCATGACCTCGCTTTAAAGTCACTTTAAGTAAAAACCGGCACAACTCACCCCACTCTCCCCTACTTATAAATGATGTGAACCGTCATGAGAGGCACATCTGATGTGAACGTAAGTCGATCTGGTCAAAGAGCTCCACCTCTGTTTACAGTTCAAAATCACCGCCCCTACTTTGAGCTCCGCCCTCAAGAGGCGTTGGATTTGTTTGGAAACGCGGCACTCGGTGAGCCCTCTAATTGTCCCCGCCCACTTTTAAACAAAACGCATTCCTGGTTGTCTGCAGACAGACGTTTGCAGTTAACGTACTCGTAGTTAAACTGCAGGTTTTAGGGAGTGACGAGTGATCGCTGGAAATTGGGACTTCAGACTGGCGAATTGCGAAGCTGTAAACACCGCGACGATAAAAGTAATAATAAAAGTAGTACCGGCGTGTTCAGCGGCAATAACGCTAGAGCTAAAAACGCGCGGCTTATTCCATAACGGTAACAGTACCTGCACGCTACTTCCAGCTTCTGTAAAAGTAACGTTTCAGATTTCTGCGTAACTTTCCTTTGCCCTGAACAATAGAAGAAGTTGCCACAGTATGTTTTAATTCAAAGACAAAGGTGCAACATAATTTTATGACGCCGTAGGCTTAGACCTGTTGTGAGAAGTTTACTTTTTCCACCAGAACTGGTGTTCACTGATGAAAAACGTCAACTTCTGTTGAAACAGAAATCAATACAACGTTCCACTCGTACGCGGTGTTCACTAATAAAAAGAGTTTCGAGATTGTATTAATGTGACGTTCCATTCGAACGCGATTTCTCAATTTTGTTTACACATAAAAAGCAAACAATTTTTTGAACACTGCTACAGATGTTTAGGTTTCTATTTTTTGTTTTCTTTTCCAGTTCAAACGGAACTTTGTCGCTGTTGCCCTTGTTCTCACCGGAGCTGGGACAGTGGGACCGCGCATTCGTCCTTTGCGCTGCCTTCCCGCCCACTCACTGTTTATAAGCCTCAGTTAGAGCCGCGTAGTGCACTGCAGGTCAGTGAAGTGGAGTCTTTTTTGTGAGCAGTTTGGGACGCGATGGAGGGGATGACAGTCATGTTTAGGATGGCGCTGTCCTCCAGCAAGCGAGCTATGCTCAGGGGATGGAATCGACTGTCGTGGAAGACTTACAGCAAGGAAAGCCTGCCAAAAGTAACTTTTTGGAGAAGAGATCGTTCGGGCAGACGCGGGCAAGCGGCTTCTCATTTTTGTGCTTCTGTTTTGATACTGTGTAGTCGCTGTAATTGTGAATTGAAAAAAAAAATCTTATTTTACTTGAAAGTGTAGCACAAATTATTAGAATTGAGATGACAATATAATTACTGAACATTTCTTTGAATTTCTTACTTTATAAAACATTCAGTGAGGTGTGTTTTTGTAGCGATCTTTACCTAATACAGGCTCGGAGCGCAGTGACAACTACTTGGGTTAACGAAATATCAATACATTGATTCAAATTCGGTTACGTGGCAGATTTGTTTTATTAACAACTAGCAGAATACCCGCGCTTCGCAGCGGAAGTAGTGTGTTAAAGAAGTTATGAAAAAGAAAAGCAAACATTTTAAAAATAACGTAAGATGATTGTTAATGTAATTGTTTTGTCATTGATATGAGTGTTGTTGTCATATCTATCTATTTATATATATATATATGTATATATATATATATATATATATATATATATATATATATATAGCAAAATACCTGCGATTGGCAGCGGAGAAGTAAAAAGGAAACATTTTAATAATAACGTAACATGATTGACAATGTAATTGTTTTGTCATTGTCATGAGTGTTGCTGGCATATATGTATATATATGTATATATATGTATATATATATTATGTATATATATGTATGTATATGTGTATATATATGTACATACTGTATATATACACACACATATATAGACATACTGTATATACACATATATATATACAAATCTACATATATATATCTACATATATATATTAGGGGTGGGACTCGATTAAAAAAATTAATCCAATTAATTAGAGGCTGTGTAAGAATTAATCTTGATTAATGGTATGTAATCGCTCGTAAATTTGCCCCAAATCGCAAATGTTTTTTTTAATTTAAAAGCGGTTTTAGTGGGCTTACAGAATCAAATAATAGACATGGACATGAATATTGTAAACTGAAGCTGTTTTAATTTCTGAAAAAAAAGCTTTTAAACTGCATTTGAATTCAAAACAGAAACAAAAATATCATCCCTGGTTAAAATTGGGCAGACTTAAAAATAAAGTGGTAGTTTAAGTACTTTAAGTACATTTTCAGAATAGTATTGTCTTTAAATAATAATAACCAAAATTTCAACATAAAGTGCAGTTTTTCTTCTTAAAAAAATAAGTCAGAAACATAAAAGGTAATTTGACCAGCTTACTCTTTAAACTCTGAGTAACATTAGCCAAAATTATTTTGTACATTAGGCTAAAACAGTGTGATCATTGAACATTTTGTAATTAGATGTATTTAGAATTACTAACGGTCACGGAAGTCCAATGATCCCCAGTAAGAGCCACAAAGTCCGCTTTCTGTAATGCATCTAATTTTGCTTGCTTTTCAGTGTGCACAAAACCATGCTTTTATCAAGGCTTACTCGGGTAGTCGAAATGATCAGTCGAGGAACAGCTTTATTCCGACTCTAACATTTTTGTAGCTGTGATGTGTGCATCAGTGTAATGGATGTACCAGGAAATCATGCATTGACAAAAGTTCCCGTTGCTTGGAATTGAAAGTGTGATTAAATGCGTTATTTTTTAACGCGTTATGGAGTACATGCATCGAAGCTTCTCAGCTGTGCTTGTGCTAAGAAAGGGAAAATTTTAAAAATAGCGTAACATGATTCTGCGTTAACCTAATATTTTTTCATACGTCCCAAACCAAGGAGATCGAAGGTAAAATGAATCGGTAGCTGCATAGTCAGTACACCCCTCTCGGGAATCGAACCTCAATGTCGGCTTAGAGGCTTAAGACTCTACAATTGCCACAGCGTGTGCTTGTCTATGCTAAAGTATGTATTGTAGATCGGGTATATATATACATTTATATATATACCGCGTACGCAGTGGAGAAGTAGAAGTTATGAAAAAGAAAAGGGAACATTTTAAAAATAACGTAACATGATTGTCAATATACAGTAATTGTTTTGTGAGTGTTATTGAATGTTGCTGTCATCAAGGATTTGATTATCATTATTTCTTTCAATCAGGCTCGTATTTGTAGGATGTGTTCAAGTTACATTCCGTGTTTGTCAATCGCTGTAAAGATAAGAGGTTTCATTCATCGATTAGTTCCTTACTGCATCAATAAACAGCTCGCCTTCCTTTTATCTGATGAGACAAACTGCATGCATTTTTTTATTTGATGACATGGGATAATTTCATCTATCTGTATACTTGTATATGGTTGAGATGACAATAAAGTTCACTTTGACTTTTGACTTGACTTTGTCGACAGTCACTGTATGTTGCAATGCTTTCCAGAACTGCACAGCAGCAGGAGAGCAAAATGGTAAGAGTGTCGCCGTCCTCAGCCAACCAGAGCAACTGAACAAGTTGCAAACAGGCAGCAAACACGAGTTTCCTTGTTACAATTGGGTTATTTTCATCAAGAGAATCTGTGAAAAGAAAGTATAATTACTTATAAAGTTACAACTAAGTACTGTAAGAAGGTAGTAAAATATATTTTTATTGTGAAATTTGAAAATGAACTAAATATGTGACATTTGGGTGTCCCTGAAAGGTCAGTATGGGACAGGGGACAAAATTATCAAATATGGGACATGTCCCATATATAAGGGACATCTGGCAACCCTAGTCAGAAGGCGGGTGTCATGCAGCCTCATCTGTGCATCTGCTGGTGTCACTGGGCAGATTTGCTGATTCAGGTGTTTTGAGTCCTGAAATCTGCATCTCCTGTGGCTTTTCATGTGGAGGAAAAATGAGACTTAGGAGTCACATAGTCATTTAGGATGAAGTCTTTTGATATGCTTGCCATGCATTCATCTTAAAGAAATAGCATAAAGGGTTAATAAATGTCACAAACCTGTTCAGGCATATCAGGAGACCAGAGAAAAGTCAAGTGAACAACAAAATGTACTGAGAGATGACTAAGACATCGGCAGGTGTCCTATGAACAACCAGAATGGAGAGCTGTTTACCTACACAGAAATTTCAAGGGTGGTGGCTCAACCCAAGGGGTATTAGGAGAATAAGAATATAATAAAATAGACCAGAAGTCCACAGCTCCATTCCTGGAGGGCTGCAGTGGCTGCAGGTTTCCATTCTAACTCTTTTCTTAATTAGTGACAAGTTTTTGCTGCTAATGCACTTCTTTGGAATTCATTTTACTTGATTTGCTCTTGATAGAAGATGATATACATCATCTTCTTCCATATCTTCCTGTCCTCGTCATCTTGTTCTGTCACACCCATCACCTTCATGTCCTCTCTCACCACATCCATAAACCTTCTCTTAGTTCTTCCTCTTCTCCTCTTCCCTGGCAGCTCTATCCTCAGCACTCTTCTCCCAATGCACTGGGGGCAAGTTGTGCCACGAGATTACACTTTTTCAGACAGCTATATTTCTTAAATAGTATATTTAAGAAAGTGATTGTTCCCAGGGATGCACCACACCCTGAAATATATGTACATATTTTAGTTAGAAGCATTAGTGTCATGACCTCGCTTTAAAGTCACTTTAAGTAAAAACCGGCACAACTCACCCCACTCTCCCCTACTTATAAATGTGAACCGTCAAGAGAGGCACATCTGATGTGAACGTAAGTCGATCTGCTCAAAGAGCTCCACCTCTGTTTACAGTTCAAAATCACCGCCCCTACTTTGAGCTCCGCCCTCAAGAGGCGTTGGATTTGTTTTGAAACGCGACACTCGGTGAGCCCTCTAATTGTCCCCGCCCACTTTTAAACAAAACGCATTCCTGGTTGTCTGCAGACAGACGTTTGCAGTTAACGTACTCGTAGTTAAACTGCAGGTTTTAGGGAGTGACGAGTGATCGCTGGAAATTGGGACTTCAGACTGGCGAATTGCGAAGCTGTAAACACTGCGACGATAGAAGTAATAATAAAAGTAGTACCGGCGTGTTCAGCGGCAATAACGCTAGAGCTAAAACGCGCGGCTTACGGTAACAGTACCTGCACGCTACTTCCAGCTTCTGTAAAAGTAACGTTTCAGATTTCTGTGTAACTTTCCTTTGCCCTGAACAATAGGAGAAGTTGCCACAGTATGTTTTAATTCAAAGACAAGGGTGCAACATATTTTTATGACGCCGTAGGCTTAGACCTGTTGTTAGAAGTTTACTTTTTCCACCAGAACTGGTGTTCACTGATGAAAACGTCAACTTCTGTTGAAACAGAAATCAATATAACGTTCCACTCGTACGCGGTGTTCACTAATAAAAGAGTTTCGAGATTGTATTAATGTGACGTTCCATTCGAACGCGATCTCTCAATTTTGTTTACACATAAAAGCAAACAATTTTTGAACACTGCTACAGAGGTTTAGGTTTCTATTTTTTAATTTTCCAGTTCAAACGGAACTTTGACGCTGTTGCCCTTGTTCTCACCGGAGCTGGGACAGTGGGACCGCGCATTCGTCCTTTGCGCTGCCTTCCCGCCCACTCACTGTTTATAAGCCTCAGTTACAGTCGCGTAGTGCACTGCAGGTCAGTGAAGTGGAGTGTTTTTGTGAGCAGTTTGGGACGCGATGGAGGGATGACAGTCATGTTTAGGATGGCGCTGTCCTCCAGCAAGCGAGCTATGCTCAGGGGATGGAATCGACTGTCGTGGAAGACTTACAGCAAGGAAAGCCTGCCAAAAGTAACTTTTTGAGAAGAGTTCGTTCGGGCAGACGCGGGCAAGCGGCTTCTCATTTTGTGCTTCTGTTTTGATACTGTGTAGTCGCTGTAATTGTGAATTAAAAACAATCTTATTTTACTTGAAAGTGTAGCACAAATGATTAGAATTGAGATGACAATATAATTACTGAACATTTTTTGAATTTCTTACTTTATAAAACATTCAGTGAGGTGTGTTTTGTAGCGATCTTTACCTAATACAGGCTCGGAGCGCAGTGACAACTACTTGGGTTAACGAAATATCAATACATTGATTCAAATTCGGTTACGTAGCAGATTTGTTTTATTAACAACTAGCAGAATACCCGCGCTTCGCAGCGGAGAAGTAGTGTGTTAAAGAAGTTATGAAAAAGAAAAGCAAACATTTTAAAAATAACGTAAGATGATTGTTAATGTAATTGTTTTGTCATTGATATGAGTGTTGTTGTCATATCTATCTATTTATATATATATATATATATATATATATATATATATATATATATATATATATATATATAGCAAAATACCTGCGATTGGCAGCGGAGAAGTAAAAAGGAAACATTTTAATAATAACGTAACATGATTGACAATGTAATTGTTTTGTCATTGTCATGAGTGTTGGCATATATATATATATATATATATATATATATATGTATATATATATATATGTGTATATATATATATATGTATATATATATGTATATATATCTATATATACACATATATATATATCTATATATACACATATATACATATATATATATATATACATATATACACACATTTATATATATATATATATATATGTACACATATATATATACAAATCTACATATATATATCTACATATATATATTAGGGGTGGGACTCGATTAAAAAAATTAATCCAATTAATTAGAGGCTGTGTAAGAATTAATCTTGATTAATCGTATGTAATCGCACACGTAAATTTGCCCCAAATCGCAAATGTTTTTTTTATTTAAAACGGTTTTAGTGGGCGACAGAATCAAATAATAGACATGGACATGAATATTGTAAACTGAAGCTGTTTTAATTTCTGAAAAAAAAGCTTTTAAACTGCATTTGAATTCAAAACAGAAACAAAAATATCATCCCTGGTTAAAATTGGGCAGACTTAAAAATAAAGTGGTAGTTTAAGTACTTTAAGTACATTTTCAGAATAGTATTGTCTTTAAATAATAATAACCAAAATTTCAACATAAAGTGCAGTTTTCTTCTTAAAAAATAAGTCAGAAACATAAAAGGTAATTTGACCAGCTTACTCTTTAAACTCTGAGTAACATTAGCCAAAATTATTTTGTACATTAGGCTAAAACAGTGTGATCATTGAACATTTTGTAATTAGATGTATTTAGAATTACTAGCGGTCACGGAAGTCCAATGATCCCCAGTAAGAGCCACAAAGTCCGCTTTCTGTAATGCATCTAATTTTGCTTGCTTTTCAGTGTGCACAAAACCATGCTTTTATCAAGGCTTCGCTCGGGTAGTCGAAATGATCAGTCGTAGGAGCGCTTTATTCCGACTCTAACATTTTTGTAGCTGTGATGTGTGCATCAGTGTAATGGATGTACCAGGAAATCATGCATTGACAAAAGTTCCCGTTTGCTTGGAATTGAAAGTGTGATTAAATGCGTTATTTTTTAACGCGTTATGGAGTACATGCATCGAAGCTTCTCAGCTGTGCTTGTGCTAAGAAAGGGAAAATTTTAAAAATAGCGTAACATGATTCTGCGTTAACCTAATATTTTTTATACGTCCCAAACCAAGGAGATCTGAAGGTAAAATGAATCGGGTAGCGCATACATAGTCCGTACACCCCTCTCGGGAATTGAACCTCCAATGTCGGCATTAGAGGCGAAGACTCTATAATTGCGCCACAGCGTGTGGCTTGTCTATGCTAAAGTATGTATTGTAGATCGGGGTATATATATACATTTATATCTATATCCGCGTATCGCAGTGGAGAAGTAGAAGTTATGAAAAAGAAAAGGGAACATTTTAAAAATAACGTAACATGATTGTCAATATACAGTAATTGTTTTGTGAGTGTTATTGAATGTTGCTGTCATCAAGGATTTGATTATCATTATTTCTTTCAATCAGGCTCGTATTTGTAGGATGTGTTCAAGTTACATTCCGTGTTTGTCAATCGTTGTAAAGATAAGAGGTTTCATTCATCGATTAGTTCCTTACTGCATCAATAAACAGCTCGTCTTCCTCTTTATCTGAGATGTGACAAACTGCATGCACATTTTTTTTACACTGTCTTCCTTTAGCAGGACATTCACTTTTTCCACCGTGTGCTTTGTTTCGCAGTAGCTGCACTTATGAATATGATTGTATGTATAAGGCGCTTCATATTTTTTGCTGCCTTCTCAATTGTGTAATTCGGTTTTTGTTCAGCACTCTTTGGAACTGTTGCTTTTTGTCTGCGCATTGCGTCAGTTCACGTGAGCCGCTTGGTGTTCTTGCATCGAAGGTTCCCAGCTGTACTGGTGCCATCTCGTGTAATGTCAGCTAAGACCCGGCACTTAAAAGTTTCTCTCGCAGTTTCAATGAGTTTGTGCCAAACACCACCCTGACCATCTCATCTTCCTCTGCATAAGCACAGTCCTTCACCCGTGAACATTTACCGGCAGTGTTTGTATTGGATTGCGCTGATGGACGGCCTTATATGGGCAGGCACTAAATTACAAATGCTAGTGGCAGCCTGTCTGTGAACTTAATTTAATATAAACTTACGGTTCACGCCGTGCTTTGTTTCCGCAGTAGCTGTACTTATGAATATGCTTGTATGCATCATTTGCTTCATAATGTTTTTCTGCCTTCTCAATTGTGAAATGGCGTTTTGTGCTCATCGCTGTTTGGAGTTCTTCCTTGTTCTCTACGTACTTACGTAGGAGGCGTGATGATGTCACACGAAACTCCCCCCACGGCCATCTCCAACTCAATACTCCATTACATTATATGGGGAAAAATAGCTTCCAGTTATGACCCTTATGCGTAGAATTTCGAAATGAAACCTGCCCAACTTTTGTAAGTAAGCTGTAAGGAATGAGCCTGCCAAATTTCAGCCTTCTACCTACACGGGAAGTTGGAGAATTAGTGATGAGTCAGTGAGTCAGTCAGTCAGTGAGTGAGTGAGTGAGGGCTTTGCCTTTTATTAGTATAGATTTAACTTGAGTGCTTAAAGCGGACGGATTTTCTGTCACGTTTTAGTACCCATCAAAAAGTCCTGCACGAGGAATTTATACAGCATGTCTTGTGTATTTACTGTACAGTATTTGTAAATTATTATATAGGATGCTAATTTCTTATAACTGTTGAATATTCCTTGTGTTCGCCACTTATTGTGTCGCTGGCTGAAGCTTTTTTCCAGTTTATCCAATATTTACCATTACTATGATATGTTGGGCTTTCCAGTCGTGGCTTGTATTTTAATGCAATCTTCCCAGCAGATAAAAATACGATGAACTGAAGGTGTTGTCAGATTCCATCCCGGCATCTGCGATATTTTGTACTTGTGATATTCTCATTTGAGCACGGGAAAGGCGCTATATAAATGTATTATTATTTTCGGTTATCTCCATTATGCTCGACGGGTCATTTGAAGGTGGTAAATGAACACCATTGTCCTCCTGGCTTTTTTAAACGTATGCAACAGAAATATGTCGTGAGCAGTGAGTCCATTTGCAGCATTTCCTTGTTGCGCGATCGCCGTTTTCCGTTTTCCTAGTGTTTTATTACCGTTTCTCACGTTCATCACAAAATATCAGCAATCCGCTTTGTTGCTTTAAAGTCATGCATACCTTGTCGTTTAAATTTTAGTTTTGTATTTCAGCAGTCAGGGTTTGTGCCATTTGTAGTATTATATTTCATTCTGACGTTTTAAACAATGGCTTGTTTGATTTTTAAATGTGTTTTGATATTAACATGTACGTTTACTGGGCTTTCAAAATCAAATGAACCGCAGCAAGTTTTCGGAAGTTGCAACATTAGAAAAGTGACGAGAACAAGCCGTTCAGCCCAACGAGCTCGTTCTTTATTCACCTTGTCAAAAATAACATTAAGTCGAGATCTGGAGGTCCATAAAGTCCTACGGTCCACCACACTACAGGGTGGTCCAGATCTAATTATGCAATGCAGAAAACCAATACAATTTCGGGTGATTGGCGCTACCAGTCCGGTCAAACATTTCGCTGATTTGGGAGATCGTGTTCCTATGCACTGCAGGCGGTCCAAATTCCTCCAACATCCTGCGTTGCACGTTGTTATAGCGTAATGAAAACTGCATAATTAGATCTGGACCACCCTATACTTTTATGCGTCTGTGGTGCTTTGCGTGAATAAAAACCTGCGAATTCTGCCATTAACAAGTTTCCAACCGTGTTCTTATTGCAGGTTTACTTAAGAAATTTCGGTTTACATTCCATGTGATGTGGGAAATCGCGTTGTTAAAGTGGAGCAAACAAAAGACCCGGTAACACATAACACGTTTTGGGAATCTTGTCATCGATAAACCTTTAAACGTTGGTGAGCGTAGGTGGAGAAACGTGACACACAAATCAGACACGGATATCACTTTTTAAACGTAAGCGAGTGGTTAAGGTTTTGGACTTTAGTCCCTGACGTTGTGGTTTCATGTCCTGGTCCTGGGACTTTGTGACCCCAAGCAAGTCTCTTTACTTGCTTGTGGTCCAGCAGGAAAATCAAAATAAGTGAAATGTTGTAAATCACCTTGGATAATAGTAATAGTAAATTTAAAAGTATTCTTTCCAAATATACATTTACAGCTGTTTATTTTTTCAATTTTTATTTGTGGGGTTAAGGATTTTTAAGTTTCTGTATGCACATACCAAGACAACATACTTTGATGGGAAGTGAGAGCTGTTAACTCAGCCACAGTTTGCTTTCCTTGTTTTTGACATCTGTGGCATCAAATGTGATGAGGCAACAGAAGTGTCAGGACACAGACAGCTATCCCCAAGTAATGCTACTGAGCTGGACATCCACCAGTCTTCTATCTGAAATATCTATAAAGGGGAGCACCCAACCTCTGAAGGTGAAGAAGCTGAAACACCTGGCATGACGCTTTTTAAAACCTCAACCACTGGCTGCATTTTTTTTGTAATGTCTTTTGTTTTACTAAAAGCATAATAATAACGCTGAGTTGAATTTTGGGGGAGTGGGTAGCGCTGCTGCCTCGCAGTTAGGAGACCCGGGTTTGCCTCCCGGGTCCTCCCAGCGTGGAGTTTGCATGTTCTCCCCGTGTCTGCGTGGGTTTCCTCCCACAGTCCAGAGACATGCAGGTTAGGTGCATTGGCGATCCTAAATTGTCCCCAATGTGTGCTTGGTGTGTGTGTGTGTGCGCCCTGTGGTGGGCTGGTGCCCTGCCCGGGGTTTGTTTCCTGCCTTGCACCCTGTGTTGGCTGGGATTGGCTCCAGCAGACCCTTGTGACCCTGTAGTTAGGATATAGCGAGTTGGATAATGGATGGATGTTTATTTTTACGTTTGCCTGCTTGAGGTGATGAAAGTGTGAGTTTGAAAATTTAAAATTGAATTATTTACATTTCTATAGCACATTCCTAACCTGCTCCAAGCACTTTACATAGGCACTAGGGTGCCACTTCCACCACCACCTGGATGATGCGACAGCAGCCATTTTTGTGCCAGTATGCATACCACAAATTAGCTATTGGGCAGTGAATGGGTGAGAGATTACTAAGGGGGCATAAGGACCAGGTCATGGTGGGCAGTTTTCCCAGGACATTGGGGAACACCCTATTCTTTTTGAAAGATGCTCTTAGGGCAAGGGTTGTCCTCTCCGGTCCTGGAGGACCACCGTGGCTGCAGGTTTTCATTCTAACCTTTTTCTTAATGAGTGACCTGTTTTTGCTGCTAATTAGCATATTTAGAACTAATTTTAATTTGTTCTTGAAGACTCAGACCCCTTAATTGTTTCTTTTTTCATTAATTAGCAGCCAAACAATAATGAGATATAAAATGAGCCAAGACAACTGGTGTCTGAAAATAATGAAAGGTGAAGGTCTCAGGAATGTTGATCTGCTCAGGTCCCCAAAACATTTTAACAGTGTTCTGAGAAAAGAGAAAAATCAACAGTTTTGGAAATGTGTGCTAATGCACCATGAAAGCAGCAACAAGCCATGGAATATTAGAACAAGTTTAATTAACAACAAGAATCGGCACCTAATTAAGCAACTGGTTGGAGTGAAATTGGTTGGAGTTTGAGGCCCTGACTTAATGGGTCTTCTCTTGGCTCCCTCATTTCACATTTCATTTCTCTTTGGGTACCATTTAAGGAAAGGAATTCAGGGGAACAAATCTTAAAAGAGAAGTCAATTAAAATGAATTCACAAGAAGTTAATTGGCAGCACAAACTGGGCACTCGTTAAAAAAGGGTCAGAATTAAAACCTGCAGCTATGGTGGTATTCCAGGACCGGAGTTGGCGACCCCTGCCCTAGGGATCATTTATGACCACAGAGTCCGGTCCTTGGTTTTTAAGATGGTGCTAATTTTTACACCACAGTGTCCTTATCACTTCTTTGGGGCATGAGAGTTCACACACAGACCCCATAGGTTAGGCATTCCTTGATGGTCTCCCCAACATCTCTTCCAGCTGAAACACAAGCTTTTCCTAGATGGTCTCCCATCCAAATATTGGCCAAGCCTAAACGTGCTTAGCTTCAGGTGTATTACTTGTGGTGAAGTGTAGGTGATGTGTCTGCTGCTGCATAGTCCGTTGCTTGCTAAAGATTCCTTGGTTTGCTACTGTAAACCGGTAGGAGGGCAGTTCTTCTGTCAGATTGATATGCAGTATGTAGACCTTTTTGGGAAAGAGGGTAACATTTCTTAACCACAATCAGTTCTTTCAACACGTGTGTGTGTGTGTGTGTGTGTGTGTGTGTGTAAACTGACTTTTTTTTTTTTAAACTCCTCTCTGAAAATCAACCACTTTGCTGCTTTTGTGTTTTTCTTTCTTTTTTTTTTTTAAATTTGACTGAATGTTTGTTCAGATTGTGTTGCCACCATGTACTCATTAACTTAACAGATAATCTTTTTTGAATATATGCAGACCATATATGGCAAGCTGTCCTTGACCTGGCATGCGTCCTCGGTGAGCAGTCGCATAAATGAATACATGAATGACCTACTTTTCTGTTTTTCTGTTTCTTTTCCCATAAGGCATATGGACATTTTGTATTTTTGTTACCAGTGGCACCCTTGCCCTGTCTGTTTTATGAAGCATATGGCAAGAACCTCCTATTCAGAGTGGTCCATGCGAAAGAAAAAGGTATTTCATAGGCAATGGGATTTTATAAATGTATGAACAGTAGATGCCATTTTACACAAGTATATGTGTATGAAAGATTGTACCCTTAAAAAAAAAAAATAAAAATAAATAAATATGGTAATTTTCTTTAGCTTATGTGTCTATATTTGAGGAGCAGCCCAGTTGTGCAGTGGTCCGCACTGCTGCCTCTTAGATCCAGCACCCTGGGTTTAAATTTCTGTCACATAACCCAACCCACACCGTGGAGTTTTCATGGTCTGCATAGATTTTCTTCGTACATGTTAGGGTGATTTGTGATTCCAGCTTTGCACTGGGAGTTGTTCATTTTGATTTGAGTAGGCGCACACTAACTAAAACGCACATTACCGGTATGATGTCCTTTCCCAGGTTTTTAAGATGAAACAACAACAATAATCAAGTTTGGTTAGTGGTGGGATGGACTGACACAGAATTATGCAGTTTTTATTTTTAAATGTAAAACATTTAAGATTAGATCTTAATTTTGGCACTTCCCTTGAGGCTCACCCAATTTGACAGTTGAATGTAGATGTAACGGTCACTTTTTAAACTACTATCCAGCCTCATCAAAACTTTTTATTTAAAAAGTGCCTTAGATAGCCCTAAGAAAGAAACATGGGCTTAAATTTATCTGATTATTATGAACATGGTTACAGCTGTCAGTTCAGAGCTCTATCCATTTTCTAAATGGGAGCCAGTGCTTATCCTAGGGATCTGGCCCTGGAAGGGGGCCCATCCTTGATCAAATCGACTTACAGCAGTGACCAAATGAACATATGGAGCAGCTTCTTGCACAATAAAAGTTTACTAGTTATTGTTTGAAAACTTCAATGATGCATTTATATTGCTCAGTTCATAATGTTTTGAATTGAAATTTCTCCAGTGTTACGCCATGGACTGTGTTAATGGAAGTACATAATCCCATAGATGTGCTATTGGCTTGGCTACCAAAACTGCGTACTTAAATGCTGAAACAAGCCAAAGTAGTGTATAATGGTATAGCAATGACGATGTGCCTAAGGTAGGTAGAGCACATACGACACAACATTCAAATGTTACAGGAGTAAATCTACTCTCTCTCTATCTCTATATCTAGCTATGTAAGCCTAAAAGTACAACATTTTATGTCACCTTTTTTGTCACGCTTTAAATCAGGCTTATTTTAAAACCTACTTGTATACGTTTGGTATCATTCTTTTCAGAATTTATCAAACTTTAATGTGATGTTGTTAAATTTTCAGATTCTTACTCCATTTTTAAATTATAAACTAAAAAATATCATGAATTCACATCCCGCAAGATGAGACTTTGTGCCAAGAGATTTAACAACGCCTGGGCTGGAAATAAAAGTCAAAGAGTAGGACAGCTGCTGTACAGGCTTTTAAATGTTCGAAGCGCCACCTGAGATGCAGATCATGCGACACGGCAGCAGCAGCAACCTAGCAGCTGATCGAGCAAAGAGGATTCCCATTATATAACTTAGGGTGCGTTCAGCTCCTCTCTTCACAATGCAAGCAGCAGAGCAGAGAAGTGAAGTGGCTGGCGTGTAGTGTAGGCCGAGCATAGCGAGCAGGGGGCAAATCCCCTAGTAAGATATAAAAAAGGAGTCCTTTTGAATGCTAGTGTCTTCTACCAGTCATATTTGGACTGAATAAGCATCTAATGGTGTGTTTCTTTCCTGGACACAACAAGCTAGGCCTGTCAGCAGCAGCTGTTCGTTATCCAAACCAGAAATTCTCATTTAGTTTTTTTTCCTTGTGAGCTTCTATAAAGTTTTAAGGTCTGCTTGGGGACAAATAAAGTCTTATCTAAATTGGGAGTAAATCCTACATTTACAGATCTGGATTAGTACACAGACATAAGCAACAGCACAGTCTGATCACTTTTAGGAGGTTGCTTGAAAATAACAAAAGTGTCTGTCGTATAAGAATTCTGAAATAGTAATCCCAAATTAACAAATTTGCCCTCACAACAGGTAGCTTTAATATTGTGGCAATTTTGGAAAATTACAGTATCAAATGTTAGACACTTGGAATTTGTATTGTTGCCATAATCTAAATGTTTGAAATCTTTGCAGATTTTGTTGAAGTTCATTTTTTTTTTCTTTTTTAAGATGAGGATATCCTCGAACAAGCTGATTACCTCTATGGCACTGGAGAAACTGACAAACTTTATAAACTGCTAATTCAGTACAAAGACAGGTACTTTTTATCCATCCATTATCCAACCCACTTTTTAATATGTTAAAGTTTACATTAGTGAGTAACATGCATGTTGCAAAGTACTGTATGTAGGTCCACAGTTTTCTTTAGGTTGTTCTATCGTGGTATTGCATTGTCCAGCAAGTTTGTGAGTAAAATAAGAAAACGCTGACACATACTGTGTGACAAAGGGGTATGGTTTGTATGTCCGTAGTCTTCATTCTTGTCCATACCATATAATGTATGTGGTAGATTTAGTGACCTGTCATGTTTAGTTTCCTCCCTTACACTCCGTTCTTCTGGTTCAGAGTCTTGCTCTCTACAACCCTGAATTGGCTTAAGCAGGTTTAAGAATGTCAATGTTTATGTATACTGTTAAAATTATTCCTGGATATTTGGATTGTTTTTTTTCAGTGATAATGCTGAATTTCTATGGCGTCTGGCACGCACCACAAGGGACTTGAGCCAGATGAGTAAAACAGTTGCAGAAGACAAGAAGAAACTAACATATGAGGCATTTGAATATGCAAAAAAAGCACTGGAAGCCAATGAAGCCTGTTTTGCAGCACATAAGGTGGGAGTATAACATTTCAAAGGAGTTTTGATTATGTAGTTTAGAAACAAAACTTTTTATGATGGGGTTTTCTCCTACTCAAAGTTTACTTCAGGAATGTCTTCTAAATGATCACCATTAAACAAGTGGAACAAAATGAAGCTGTTAAAAAGCCAATCAAATTTTTTGTAGTCTTATTGTTAGGATCCTGGGGTCAGAGTACACGCAAAAAGAGGCAAGCAATTTGTGTTTGTGGCTTTCTACGTTGGGATTCATGAAAGAAACTATGGGAAAGCGTGTTTATATTTACGGCAATTTTGACAACCACCCCACAACCTTTTAGAGATACTCTTATTCAGCTTGGGAAATGCAGCCAAACCATCTATTAGTATATTGGAAATAACTTGCATTTATTGGGGCATAAAGCAGGGAATATAAAAAAGGTACTGTGGGATTTTACTTCTATTGCGGGCCAAGCCTGTGTGTGTTCATCTATTTGTGTCCATGTCCAGGTTTTAATAGCTTGTATGTTTGCTGCCCAGTAATTAAACTGAAAGTTAGGTAGAGCCATGCCACCTTCTGCCTTAGGTCTTTGTAGGGTCGCTCTTTGGATACATGGATGTTTTGAGTTCCAAATAAATAAGGTTATGGTTGAATCTAATTGCTTAAAAATTATTTATTGATTTATATTGGAATGTTTTGAAATAAAAAGAGAAGATTAGGAAGGATATTTATCTTAACGTTAATTCTTCCAGCTAGAGTGAGATGAATGGTTGACCATCTATGCAAGTCTTGCTTAATTTTTTCCATACAGAAGGCAAAATTTTTTTGATAAAGAGCTTTGTTTACTTGTGATGTTTACCCCGAGGTATTTAAACTGATCTGCAATGATAAAAGGTTGGGTGTCCAATCTAATATTATATGCTTGAGAATTCACTGGAAAGAGTACACTTTTACTCTGATTTAATTCTGAGACCAGAGATCTTTTGAAATTCTGTAAGTGCTGTTCGGACTGCAGGCACAGAATTTTGTGGGTCTGATATATACAGTACCATATCATCTGCATATAGATCAATTTTCTGTTCCAGTCCATCTCTGATAATCCCCTTTATCTGGTAAGCATTTCAACAGTGAACTGCCAGTGGCACAATGGCGATTGCATACAGCAGTGGTGACAAGGGGCATCCTTGTCTGGTACCACGTTCTAGTTTAAAGTAGACTGAACAAGTGTTGTTAATGCAAACTGAAGCTTCTGTATTGGTATACAGTAGTTTGATCCATGTACAAATGTTCAGGCCAAACCCAAAGTTCTCCAGTGTAGTGAAAAGGTAGTTCATTCAATCATGTCAAATGCTTATTCTGCATCCAACAATAATATCATCTCTGGGTTGTTTGACTTTGCTGGTGAATATATTACATTAAACAGGCGTCGAAGATTGGAAGATGAATGTCGGCCTTTAATAAATCCAGTTTGATCTTGTGCTATTACCAAATGCAGCACTTTCTCCATCCTTCTAGCTAAGATATTTGAGAGTATCTTAACATCATTATTCAGAAGTGAAATTGGTCTGTATGGTGCACATTGTAACAAGTCCATATTTTGTTTAGGAAAGACGGTGATTAATGCTTGACGAAAAGTTTGTAGAATTTGATTGCCTCTAGCTTCTGTAAATGTTGCTAATAAGAGGGGAGCTAGCTGAGTGGAGAATTTCTTATAAAATTCTACAGGTTAGCCATCCGGGCCTGCCTTTCCCGCCTTGAAGTGACTTTATAGCATCTAGTAATTCTGATCGCGCCAGAGGTTTATCCAGTTCCTCAGCGCTAAGAATATCTATTTGCGGTATCTGCAATGTATCCAGAAATGCATTAGATTGTGTTGTCTTATTTAAACTCGGTAGAATATAAGGATTTATAGTAGTCTCTAAATGTGTGCATTATATTTTTATGGTCAAAGATTTCGTCTCCGTTTGTGTTGGTGATTATTGGGAATGCATTGCGAACTTCTTGCTTGTGGATTTGTTGATCTAAGTGCTTATTAGCTTTCTCTCCGTGTTCATAGTAATGATGTCCTGATTTATAAATAAGTTCAGTTTCTTTGGTTGTTTAGAGGTTGAGTTCTGAATGCAGAGTCTGCCTTTTCCTATGAAGAGCCTCACTTGGACACATGGCATGTTTTTCATCTATTCTAGTAATTTCGCTTCTTAGCTCCGATACTTTCTTGCTTTCTAATTTATTTCTGTGGGAAAGATATGAAATAATCTGTCCTCTTAAGAAGGCCTTTAGAGTTTCCCAGAGTGTTCTTGCAGAAACCTCTGAGTATATATTTGTCTCTAAAAAGAAACTGATTTATTTGGATATAAATTCTGTACAGTTCTCTTCTGCTAATAGAAGTGGGTTAGGACGCCATCTGCGAGGCGAGTGTATGGGGCATGATGATTTTAGCTCCAAGATCAGAAGTGCATGGTCGGAAATAACAATAGTATCGTACTTGCAAGATTTAATAGTAGGCAAGAAATTATCTATAAAGAAATAATCAATTCTTGAGTAGCAATGATGCACTGATGAGTAGAACGAATGTTCTCGAGTTTGGATTTAGAAGCCTCCAGGGGTCTGATAGGTTGTGGTCAGTTACAAACTGTGTAATTGTCTTTGCAGTGTTAGATGTCATCCCCCCTGTGACAGGAGTCCTATCTAAGAGTGGATTTAAAACACAATTAAAGTCCCCAGCCATTATAATTTTATGAGTGTTCACATTGGGAATGGATGCCGATACATTTTGCATAAATTCCTTATCGACATTGGGTGCATAAGCATTTATCAATATCACTAACTTTACAGTTAAATTGCCCATGAGAATCACATATCTCCCTTCAGGATCAGATACTACATCTTAAGCTACAAATGAGACTGTTCTATGTATGAATTCCCACACCTCCTAGTTTTCTTTGTAAACCTGGAATGAAACATTTGGCCAGACCAGTCTTTTTGCAGCCGGAGCTGATCCTTGCTTAGTAAGTGGGTCTCCTGTAAAAATGCTATTTTAGCGTTTAAACCTGTTAGGTGAGAGATTACTTTTTTTCTTTTTAATTCGTGATTGATGCCTTTTACATTCTAGCTCACAAAGTTAACAGTCCTATCATGGAGACATTGATTTTGAATTTTTGATGTCATTTTGTAGCCTTAACTGGAAGTGAGACAGCTTTAACCTTAATTTCCAATTTCCCCACGAGTTATTGCCATGTAGCCTATTGTTACGTTGGCACTTATCATTATAAGGATTAAAAGGATACATTAGATATAGATATAGCCTGCTTTCTTTCTCCCCCTTATTCCCCCACTCCCCCATTTGAAGTTTTAATTAAAAATTTTTTTTTAAAAAAAAATATATATATATTATATATATTTGCATTATTGATTGTGTGTGTGTGTGGCGCAGTATATATATATATAATTTTTTTTTTATTTTTTTTATATAATATTACTCTTTGCATTATTGATTGTTAGGATACCCGGTTCACTTCCCGCGTCCTCCCTGCGTGGAGTTTGCATGTTCTCCCCGTGTCTGCGTGGGTTTCCTCCCACAGTCCAAAGACATGCTGGTTGGGTGGATTGGCGATTCTAAATTGGCCCCAGTGTGTGCTTGGTGTGTGGGTGTGTTTGTGTGTGTCCTGTGGTGGGTTGGCACCCTGCCCAGGATTGGTTCCTGCCTTGTGCCCTGTGTTGGCTGGGATTGGCTCCAGCAGACCCCCGTGACCCTGTGTTCGGATTCAGCGGGTTGGAAAATGGATGGATGGATTATTGATTGTTAGCTGTAGCTGCGTTTTCTCAAATTTACCCAAGTTCAGCAGCTCTGGCATAAAAATGGGATTCAACAAAAGCCTGACGCGCTGAAATGATTCCACAGACAAAATATCTTTGTTTTTAAAAGTTTTAGTTAAAATGCAAAGTAAAATAGTTCACACATAAAAGAGAAAATTGAAATAGCAAAAAAAAAAACGTTCTTGTTAAGAAAAGTTGTGTTCAAAGCTTTAATCTTGTTACATTTCAAAACTGTCAAACTGTATGCCTATCCCATTTCTAAGCTGAAAATGGGTCTTTTAAGTCCCTGTGTACTAAATAACAACCGACTTAACACACTGTATCTTCTTTATGGCAAGAAAGTTCTATCCCATACTAACTTATAGAGGGGAAAGACTATACCATTGTGTATGGCTAACAAATAAATTTATATTCTATTCAAATTAAGCAAGCACTAATATGAGTTTAATTCAAGGCTTTAAATTTGTAAGATTGGCTCTTACTAGCATTATCCAATTATTTATTGGTGCCACCTCTAAGTGGGAACCCTCACGTCTATCTGCAGTCCGTTTCCTAGGAGAAAAACTGCAATTAGCTTTTTTTGATTTGTAGCTTTTAATATTTAAGCTTTCGAGGCAACTCGGGCCCCTTCTTCAGGCAAGATGTAAGATCTTCCAATCTTGATGACATCTCGCCTGAAGAAGGGGCCTGAGTTGCCTCAAAAACTTGCATATTGTATTTTAGTTAGCCAATAAAATGGGTCATTTTGCTTGACTTTGTACTACAGTCATAATGCCTAACATGGTACAGCACCCTAGTACTACTAACTTCATTTTGAAATTCTTTTTAGGAGAGATTGACATTGAAGACATCCCAGAGTTCATGCATTATAACTGAACCTTTTTGTGTATTTCTTTTTTTATTTCCTCTTTTGTTCTCTTTAAAGTGGTATGCAATTTGCATTAGTGATGTTGGTGACTATGAAGGAGTCCGGAAAAAGATTGGGAATGCTTTTATTGTGAAAGATCATTTACTGGTAAGATTGTTTTATTGCTTATTTTTTAGTTTGAAAAGCAAACCTAATCAGACTGGATTTTTTTTTGGGTAATTACTCATTTGGAGGTGACTTTCCATATACTGTATGTATATTGTATTTTTTTAATGTTTAAGGTACAAGAAAGGAATGGGTTAAAAACTAATCACACATATAAAAATAAATAAAATGATATCAAAGTCGACGCTGTACTTGATTGGTGGGGCAGTGTGAGGGAGGAAATGTTTAAACTAATAACATTTGAGGATTTCCTCATTTATCATTTTATATTCTTTATGCTTATGAAGGTTTCAATTGCTATGCAGTGGTGTGTTTTTGTGTTTTTTTTTTCTTTGCTTGCATATAAATTTAGTATTCTTAGGGAGTCAAGTTTCATTTAGCACTTTAAACTTGTGCATCCCACCTAAAACAAAATGTTCTTTATATTTAAGGTTATTAAAAATATAATAACACCAATTTTTTGTTGTAACTGCTCAATGCATAATATAATTGACAGACTACAAAGACCTTTTGCTTTTGTAAAGGTTTCTTTTGTAGCAAGAGATTAACAATTGAATTCACTTTTTTTTTTTTTTTTGGCTCTAAATCAATCAATCAATCAATCAAGAGTCCAGTCATGAACATGTAGATATTCTAGGAATGACCTAGCAGATGTAACACCTTTTAGGGATAAGTTTTTGGCATTCACTTAAGGAAGAGCTCTTGTATCTTGAGATGTCAAGGACATGGAGTTTGAATAGAGTAGCTGGAAGGAGCTGTGTCAATTGATAACTGGTGGGTTATAGGGTCAGAACCCCTAGGACCTGTTTGTAAACACCAGTAGTAAGGCCAACCGTCACATTGCACAGAAGGTGTCCTTCATTAGAACTATAAGCATCTATCTAATCTATCTAATCAAGCCAAAAAGGTGCCAGCTGAACCAGAGACCATAATCAAGGCTAATGTGTCAGAAGAAATTGTGAGGTCCTAAGAGAGTAACTTTCAAATGGCCACTTAAAGGTCCTGATAAACCCTTGAAAGGACAGGAATGGACATTGTTTTTTTAACAATGGGCAAACATCGAACTTAAGTAGCGTTATCATTGAAAGGTGGAGGGAGAACTTTTCTGTGAAGGTCCTAAACCCAGCGGTTATGGGCTTTTTTTTGATGATGCAGTGGGTAGCGCTGCTGCCTCGCAGTTAGGAGACCTCGTTTCACTTCCCGGGTCCTCCCTGCTTGGAGTTTACATGTTCTCCCCGTGTCCGCGTGGGTTTCCTCCCACAGTCCAAAGACATGATGGTTAGGTGCATTGGCGCTCCTAAATTGTCCCTTGTGTGTGCTTGGTGTGTGTGTGTGTGTGTGTGTGTGTGTGTACGCGCCCTGCCCGGGGTTTGTTTCCTGCCTTGTGCCCTGTGTTGGCTGGGATTGGCTCCAGCAGACCCCCGTGACCCTGTAGTTAGGAAATAGCGGGTTGGATAATGGATGGATGTATTTATCTCTCTATTATAATAAAAAAATCTTGGGTCGAGACGTGATTTTCTCCGAGACACTTTAACATTCCGCAAGACAAGGAAGTGAGACAAAAGGACAGCTGCTGTACAGGCTTTTAAATGATTAACGTGAAGCACGACATGCAGATCACGCAGCTCGGCACAAGTAGCAGCAGCAGCAAACCAGCTGATCAAGCTGGAGGAGGTAAAAAAAAAGTTTCCCATTGTATCACCGTTTAATAGTCAGAGAGATGCAGAAAGTAGACGAGTACAAGGCATATGAATGGGGAACAGTGGGGTCTTGGTGAATTCCACATTTATTGATAAGAAAGGTGGAGAAATTGTCTGTTCGAAATTGAAAATTATGTTTTGTTCTTGAAGTGAGTTGAACCCAGGCTAAAGAGGGCACAGTAAGATCTACTAAATGCTACCTTTTTGTAGTAATTCCAATGAAAACAACACTGAGATGAAGGATGATTTTGTAAAAAGACTTCAGGTGGTTTCTCAAAGAAACACATTTGTGACTTTCTAGTTTCTTTGTTTAGCACACACAGTCTGTTTGTATACTAAGTGAATTTTAATGTGAATTTTATTTTAGAGAGCTATTGAATTGAATCCAAAAGACGCTACGTCAATCCACATCCTTGGACTGTGGTGAGCTTTTTTTAAACTTTTGAAAAGAAGTGTATAGTACAGTTTTCTTTTATATTCAAGTAGGCCAATTGATTCTTTTTCCTATAGTGGTGTGATGGGGTCACCAGCAGATATGACCTCCTGTAGTGCTAGTGTTACCGTTTTGATGTTAACATTAAATACAGACTCTTGATATTTGCCGGTCTGCTCACTAATATTCAGAAGGGCAGTGAACAGTGCAGGCTTTTCTTGAAGGTTATGATGGAAACCGTTTTACTTAATCAAAGTCTTTGTTTTCTCTGAAGTAATATGGAATAGTTACCAGAAGTGGACGCTGCTGTGTATGATGGGTATTAACACTTCATGCCAGTGTCTCTTTGCTAAAAAACTAACATTTTATAGAGAAGTTCCCCCACACAAAAGTCACTTCAGCAAAAAAGAAAATATTTAATTGACCAAACCAGGCATACTAAGCAAGGAAACCAGTAAGCCAATTTAATTTAAAGGCCTGATCTAGTTGAGAGCATTGAGGACTACGCCAGAGTGAATGGATATGCCAGACATGTAGAAGGAGAAATTCATTGTAAACTTTAGTTGCCCTGGAGGTAATTGCTCAGGTTGACTGCATTTGCATATTGTTGAACCCCTTTCCTTAACCTGTGATTAAAGTTTATATTTCTTAATATTGTTGAACAGCAGTGGTCACTTGCTATGATTGATTGGGTTTTATATTACATAATCCACTTGGATCATAAAGACCTATTTGAGAAATAAATAGTGCATGGGCTAGGAAGTTGAAAAACGTGAGGTAAATACAAAGCGGAACGGATTCAAAGAAGTAACTGCATTATTATTGCATTTGAAAGGTGCAAACAGGTGGCCATAGATTGGCCCCTTTAAATTTAAAGTCGGAACAGTTTCCAGATACTTTAATGGCTACTTGTGTAGGTTACCTTAGTCATCGTCAGAGTCTTATAATTGACTTAGACACCATGTAACAGAGCACACCGACATATTGCATTCTTTACCGGATGATTTTCTGGCTTTGCTCACATAAATCTTAACCCAGGAAATTCTAGAGACTGGCCTGGGGTGTTGCCAGGTCAGCCTCCAGAGCATTCTTCACTTATGTACACGTTCTTGACATGGCAAAACTAAATTCAATTATTAGTAGACTATGGTAATAGCCTACATTTTCGAAAGTGGCTACTCAAAATTTGTACTGGGATTTTTTTCAAAGTGTCCCCTTTTACATATGAACTGCATAGCCACACTTTAATGTGCCTTCGAAATTATTTGAAGGACACATTGCCATAATAGTTAGAACTGGTTCTTGCTCTTCACTCAAAATATAGTTTGTTTTAGCATGATGTGGTATAAAAATTAGTCTTCCTTTTTAAATGGTATGAAGTTATTGACATATTGACATATATATTGACATTCATATTTAAATGTGAATTTCCCCTTGGGATTAATAAAGTATCTATCTATCTATCTATCTATCTATCTATCTATCTATCTATTATTTAGTGCCTTTCACTTTTATCTATACATCTATCTATCTAGTGAGCACTAACTTTTCAGAACACAAGGTTTAATACTATATTCTTATGTGTGACAGAGATTCCAACATTTTCCATCTGTTTCTGCATCATAAATATTTTTTCCCTTCACTAGAACAATAAATGAGACAATAAACCAACGTTATATACATGTCTAGTGTTAGATTTAGATTAAAAAAAAAAAGCTATTGACCATATGTAGAATTCATCATTAATTGCCTTAATATGGAAAAAATGTGACAGTATTTGTTAATTTTAGATTAAGATCATGCGGGAGGCCATTTTAACTCCTAGCACAGACTAACGTTTGTGACTCTAGCTAAAACTTTGACCCAGTGTTTCAGCTGTTTATAATTCTTTAAGAAAAACATTATTGTACACTACTGTCCTGTGGGTGTGTATATAAAAATGTGTATGAATATAGTTTTTGTGTGTATGTGTTAAATAAAGACTAGTAGAAAAGCTACAGTCAAGTTCAACAAATGAAACTCCAAACTATGGTTGCATCTCAACTTGTTCTTATTTTTCAGGTGCTTTGCATTTGCAGAACTGCCCTGGTATCAACGTAAAATTGCTGCTGTGCTTTTTGCAACTCCTCCAACATCTACATTTGAAGAGGTATCTTAAAATGTGAAATTTTTTGACTGTTAGAAAATCATGACCTGTGAAAACTTTTAATGAAACTTGCTGGGGCAAACAATTAAGTCTACTAAAAATGACCGGGTAGACCTGAAAAGCTGAGAAACAGCAGTATGCTGCCAGCATTCAGAGGAACTTGAAATAATGACAACTTTTCTAGATTTGTTATTTTACACATACACGTCATTACAGATGGATGCTGGAACTGATTTAACCATTTAAGCCCCCATAACACTACATGACTTTATTTGTAGACTTCATTTACTTAATCTTAGCAAGTTGTGGCGAGTCACTGCACATTCCCATGATTCCAAGAGACTTGTTGGTCTGTCTTGTGTTTGTCGTACCTTGACAACATGGAAAGAGAAGGGCAGAGATTGTCACTAAAGATTCCATACCTGGAACACATTTGTACTGCCATTAATAAACTCTCGGGCAGTACACTAATTGGCTGTCAAAATGCAACAAGCTTGTGATATTTTGGAAATTTTGAAACTGTGCTAAGTAGTGGTGAGGTAAGCCTGTGCGCTGATGGCCAAAGCTTAGCTATGTGTCTGTGACTCTTCTCATTTAATCTTCATACAGCTTTACATTACTGTGCAAACGGCTGACAGCTGTCTTTGGAAGTTGCAGAGCTGAGTTGTACAGCTATTGATTTTAGGGGACCTTTTATTACAATTATTTAAATACAAACAATAATATTTAAAGAATTAAGGGATTTCACCTGCTACATCTTGTGAGGAAGAACCTAGAACTGCTAATCAGTTTTTAAACTCACCTTTTTAGCAAGGTGCTGCTCAGTGTTGGCCCATACTGAATATCCCATAGTATCAAACGCACATCTCCACAAAAACCTGAGATTAAGAGTCTTTCTCTGCCATCATGACAAACACTGGGTAAGGAACAGTTTTTTTGTTTTATATAAAGTGTAACTTTTAGACATTATCCTATAACTTATAGGTCAGTGATCAGTCTTGCACACCATTTCATGGTTTGGAGTTCTGTATAGTTGCTTTATTATTGCTTAACACTAGAATCCTTGAAGCCTACGAAAAAAAATCATAAACCTGGCCCACCTTAAATCCCTTTGCACCTCTCCATCAACATCTTTTGTTTTGTAAATGTGTCTGTCCGCACAAGCGTCAAGCAGCCTGCTCTTCCACCCATCCCTACCCTTGATGGAGCCCAACTTGGGCATATAGTGCTCCCAGCTCAAGCCAAGGCTTTTCATCTGTGTGTGAGTTGCCTGGAGTTGTAGAGGGTAAATAAAACAGCATATCGTTGTTAGGAATGCATGCATTTCTTGTGTGTTCCATGTCTACAAAGATGGCAAGAAATGCTGAACACATACCTAAAGCAGAAACTTTTTCCATGTTATACTAATAATGACGTGAAGTGTATAATGTGTGAAGTCTAAATATCAAATAAACGTGCTCTTTTATTCAAGAAAATAACCAAAGAAAAAAAAAAAAAGAATGTACTTGTGGCTGTCAATGAGTTAGAAACTCAAGCTCAAATGTCAATCGACAGGAAGTTGATAAGTATTCTTGAATGATGTGAAGGTAAGAACTGCTGTCGTATAACTCAAAGGTACTGAGTTTGAGACTGGGCGCTCCACGTTTTGAGTTATTATCACTATAATAAAAACATATGTTTGATCTGAGTCTGTAATACCCGGTGGAACACCTCGGGATTCCCCCGTAAGAGCTAGAAGTGGCCGAAGAGAGGGAAGTCTGGGCATCTCTGCTCAAGCTGCTGCCCCCATGACCCGACCTTGGATAAGCGGAAGAGGATGGATGGATGGATGTAATACCCGGTGTAAATTTTGGCTGCTTGTAAAAGTTGGCGCTTGGTTTTTTTTTATTAGTCAGTTTTATTCTCTCAGTGACATTCACCTGGTACAACAAACTTGCCTCTCCCTCTCTGAGTTGATGGCATTTATCTCCATTCTTTTCATAAGAGCTATTTGTTGTACCGGCAATCAAAGATATGATGTCCTGTGACCACTAACAGACTGGACAAAGGCAGGACCGTAGCAACAGACAGCTTCTTCACAGCGCTTTCACTGGCTAATAGACTGCTGCACTGCAACACAACTCTGCTTGGCACCATAAAGTAAAATGGGACTTCCACCTGCAGCTAAAGTCACTTCAATACGTGAATAATTCACCATGCTAATGTTTAGGTCTGACAGTGCCATGCTCATCTGTTAAAGTATGTTTTACATTTATAGCACTTTACGCTGTGTAAGACAACTCCTAGTCGCACATCTGTGTCATTTAACTGTTAAACATACCATAGTGCTACACAACATTTCCAACGATGTTTAATCACAGACTTAATATCCTTATTCTTAGCAAGTTGGAAGCTGTCATGACTTGTTCCTGCAAACTCGGGTAGTTTGACCTTTCCAGTGATTCAGTCAGAATAGTCTGTAACTTGACAAAATCAACCTGGTTTGAATTTGATGAAATAAGTTGTAGGGAAAGCTTGTGTGTATGTGTGGGAGCTGACATTTAGTGCTCACCTGGAAGCATAATTCATACAGTGCAGAAAGAAGCAAAATGTAAAACTGGTGTACAGTCAACCCTCGTTTATCGCGGTTAATCCATTCCAGACTCTGCCGCGATACATGAATTTCCGCGAAGTAGGATTCTTTATTTATAAATCGAATATTTTTGCAGTTAGAGCATAGAAAACCTGTTTACGACCTTCTAGATACATTTTCTAACATTATTCGAGCCCTCTAGACATGAAATAACACCCTTTAGTCAAATGTTTAAACTGTGCTCCGTGACAAGACAGAGATGACGGTTCCGTCGCACAATTAAAAGAATGCAAACATATCTTCCTCTTCAAAGTGTGTGTCAGGAGCAGAGATTGTCAGAGAGAGAAAAGCAAACAATCAAAAATCAATCGGGCTTTTTGAGCTTTTAAGTATGCGAGGCACCGCTGGACAAAGCAGCTACAAGGAAGGCAGCAATGTGAAGGTATTCTTTCAGCATTTTTTAGAGGAGCGTCCATATCCTCTAGGCAAACAGCCCCTCTGCTCACACCCCCTCCGTCAGGAGCAGAGAATGTCAGAGAGAGAGAGAGAGAGAGGCAGAGACAAGCAAACAATCAAAAATCAATATGTGCTGATTGGGCTTTCAAGTATGTGAAGCGCCGCACGGGAAGCATATCGTATATCATTGAGGAGTTTTATTTAATATGCAATACGTGCTCTGATTGGGTAGCTTCTCAGCCATCTTGCAATAGCGTCCCTTGTATGAAATCAACTGGGCAAAGCAACTGAGGAAGCATGTACTATAAATTAAAAGACCCACTGTCCGCAGAAATCCGCAAACCAGCGAAAAATCCGTGATATATATTTTAGATATGCTTACATTTAAAATCCGCGATAGAGTGAAGCCGCGAAAGTCGAAGCGCGATATAGCGAGGGATCACTGTACTAGAAAGCACAGACAGGAGAAGGGCTTGTCTGTCTGATGTCTCAGGTTTGTTGTTCAGTGACAGATTTGAAAAGGTCATTAAAAGGGCCAAGATTCAGGATGAACAGGCCTGGAAAGACTTGGTACAGGCACTGTTGGGCAGCATGGTTAAATGGCTTTTAGAATGCAGTGAGTTTGTGATCTATACTAATAAAAGGCAAAGTCCTCACTCACTCACTCACTGACTCATCACTAATTCTCCGCAACTTCCCGTGTAGGTGGAAGGCTGAAATTTGGCAGGTTCATTCCTTACAGCTTCCTTACAAAAGTTGGGCAGGTTTTATATCGAAATTCTACGCGTAATGGTCATAACTGGAAGCAGTTTTTCTCCATTTACTGTAATGGAGATGAGCTTCAACGCCGTGGGGGCGGAGTTTCGTGTGACATCATCACGCCTTCCACGTAATCACGCAGTACATAGAAACCAGGAAGACCTCAAAAAGCGCCAAGAAAACATGCATTATATAATTGAGAAGGCAGCGAAACAATAAGAAGCGAGCGAGTGACATATACAACCATATTCATGAGTTCTGCTACTTCAGAAACAAAGCACGATGTAAACCTACACTTTAAATTTAGTTCATAGACAGGCTGCCGCTGGCGTTTGTAATTTAGTGCCTGCCCATATAAGGCCGTCCGTCAGCGGCAATCCAATAGCAAACTGCCACGGGTAAATATTCACGGGTGAAGGACTGTGCTTATGGAGAGGAAGATGAGATGGTCAGGGTGGTGTTTGACACAAACTCAGCGAAACTGCGAGAGAAAGTTTTAAGTGCCAGGACTATGGTAACATTAAATAAAGCTATGGACATAGCACGAGATGGCACCAGCACAGCTGGGAACCTTCGATGCATGTACACCGAAGCGCTCACGTGAACTGACGAGAGCACAGATAAAAGCAACAGTTCCAAAGAGCTGAACAAAACCGAATTACACAATTGAAAAGGCAGCAAAAATATGAAGCGCCTGATAAGCATATTCATAAATGCAGCTACTTTGGAAACAAAGCACACGGTGGAAAAGTCAATGTCCCGCTAAAGGAAGACAGTGTAAAAAAAAAACCCGTGCATGCAGTGTGTCAGGTCTCAGATAAAGAAGAAGACGAGCTGTTTATTGATGCAGTAAGAAACGAATCGATGAATGAAACCTGTCATCTTTACAACGATTGACAAACACGGAATGTAACTTGAACACAACACATCCTACAAATACGAACCTGATTGAAAGAAATAATGATAATCAAATCCTTGATGACAGCAACACTCAGTAACACTCACAAAACAAATACTGTATATTGACAGTCATGTTACGTTATTTTTAAAATGTTCCCTTTTCTTTTTCTACCTTTTTTAACACACTACTTCTCCGCTGCGATACGCGGGTATATATATGTATATGTATGTGTGTGTGTGTGTGTGTGTGTGTATATATATTTATATATATATATATATATCCCGCTCTACATACTCGAATAATGGATACTTTATTCGCCATCAATGATTGTTTTGGTAAAGCCATACTCAGTGTATTCATTAGATGAACGGTAAAAAGTAAGAGCGAGGGAGGATGACTCATTGAGGCATGCAGGCTGTAGTCTTGCGTCAACTCTATCTGAATTGCGATCACATTTGAAAAATATATCTTTTCAAGTTCTATTTAGTCCATATGTGTCAAACTCAAGGGTCAGGGCCACATCCGCCCGCGTAATTATATCCGGCCCGCGACATCATTTTATATACTGTATTATTGTTATTAATGGCCCGGGTATATGAAGCGCTGGTAACACAATAAACTACAGAACCCATAATGCAGCGCTTCAGCTGCCTTGCCGAACAGTTACCGCGTTAATCAAGTCTACCTTATGATGCTGCAAGTTATTGCGAAGCTAGAGTTATTGCGCACTGAGTTTGCACGGCGCTTTGGTGACTTTGAAGAACAAAAATGTCCGTCTACATGCGGCTCGAACCTTGTGCATGTTTGGTAGCACATATCTGTGTGAGAAGCTCTTCTCAGTGATAAAGACTAACAAAACAGCACACAGGAGTCGCCTCACTGATGAGCACCTGCAATCCATCCTGAGAATCTCCACAACACAGAACCTCACACCAAACAGAAACGAACTTGTGGCCAAAAAAAGATGCCAGGCGTCCAGCTCTAAAATGACATGTGAGCAAAGACAACTGAATGATTTGATTTGTTATTGCACGTAAGAGCGGGAGTCAACCGTTTGAACAAACAGCGTATTGCACTGATACGAAATAGCTGTGTGTGTGTATATATATATATCTCTTTTTCATTGCTTCTTTAACACACTACTTCTCCGCTGCGAAGCGCGGGTATTTTGCTAGTACTTTATAAATTTGATGCTGTGCTGAAAAGTCATCATGGAGTTAGTTGTGTAATTTGTCATTCCCTGCTATTCTTAGTCATGTAATCACATATCTGCAAGATTCAGTACCTGCAGTCATTAAATGTGACATCACCTCTGACAGCAAGTCATGTAGTGTTCCACCGGCTTAAGTGTTGGCAAGAATTACTACTTTGTGTCACCAATACATTTAAGTCCAGTGGCAGAATCAAAGGCCGTAATGCAGAGATGTGCCCATTGCCATCTGTTATTCTTCAAAGTTGTGTGTGTGTGTGTGTGTATATATTTATGATGTTGTCCCCGTCTTCAATTGCCACATTTTGAGGGCTGCTTACAATAATTTATGAATATAAACTTAAAAAAAAAAAAAATTAAATCTATTAGCAGCAGTAGTAGTAGTAGTAGTTTATAAGGCTCTACCTTGATTATAGTCTAATTTTATTTTTGAATTTTTACTGATCAATTTAATATTCTCTTATTTGACTGATTTGTAAATGGAATGTGGGTTAAGGTAAGTAAGGTTGTCTCCATAGCTCCATAACCTTAAAGCTGGTGGATGAATTAGCTTACTCAGGGTCACAGTGAGTTGCTGATAATTTGAACTGACGACCTTTTACAGCCTAAAATGAGTCACCAGGGAGCTGTGCTTATATACCAGTATGTTTAGCTGATACGATACAATCAGGAAAATGATGCAGACTTAAAAATACATTTTTCTTTTCTTTTACAGGCCTTAACCTATTTCCTGAAAGCAGAGGATGGTAAGGAGGAGGAAGATGTTGGGAACATACGCTGATCCATAGAGCTACTTTTGTTAAAAGAGAACTTTAGGGATGTTCACAATACTAACTAGAGAGGAAGCTAATAATCTGATCATATTATTAAAAAAAAAAAAAATAATAATAATTTTGTCATGTAAATGCTTGTGAGCATTTTTGGTAACCTGAAATGAATTTCTGTCATTAATTTGATTATATGTGCCCTGACTTGTAAAAGCAAAGAGAATTCCATTAATAAATCCTGCAGCTTGAGCACTTCACTTTACAGGATGTAATGCTTCCTTTTAGGAAAGGTCGATGAGCAAAGGAAATGGAGGAGTGGCACGACATGTAAAATAATCCGGCTCGGAGTATCAATGCAAAAATCAAGCCACTGTACGTTAGGCTAGTAGGAAAGCGGTCAAGAGCTTTAGTAATTGGAATTTGCCAACCTCCGCATATTTAATCAGATTAGACAACACATGTCATGTAATTTAAGGTGTGGTGATCATGGAGGGGATTTCAGTTATCCAAACATTGAGAAGCCCCTCTTGCAAACAAAGAGGAGGAAAGTGAAATGGTGTGAATGGCAAATGGCCGTTTCACATTCAGTTCATTCAAAGTCCAGTATGAGCCTTGTGCCTGTTCAGATGTTGTCTTTTTGAAAAACACAGACTGAAATAAAAAAAAATACAAAGAAAACGCACTCAGGAGTTAACCGGTCCTCCTTTAAGCCGCAGTGATTTCAAGTGTGGTTACATCTGAAAGAGTCTTGAAAACCCACATATGCTCACTGAGCACAGACATTTTTGGAAAGCAGACTTTGTGGATGAGAAAACAAACTCTCCCTTTATCAATAATAGATGACATCACTTCTGAGCAAGGTTATTTTAGTTTTATTGTTTGTTAGTTTTTCGTATTTTTTTTTTGATAAATAAGGTTTATTTCAGTTTAGTTAGACTTCTTTTATTTCTGTTTTACTTTTATTTTTTTTAAAACCCAATATCCTCATCTTTCGGCTGCTCCCGTTAGGGGTCGCCACAGCAGATCATCATCTTCCATATCTTCCTGTCCTCGTCATCTTACTCTGTCACATCCATCACCTGCATGTCCTCTCTCACCACATCCATAAACCTTCTCTTAGGCCTTCCTCTTCCCTGGCACCTCTATCCTTAGCACCCTTCTCCCAATATACCCAGCATCTCTCCTCTCCACAAGTCCAAATCAACGCAATCTCTATCCAACTTGAGCCGACTCTCTAATGTCCTCATTTCTAATCCTAAAACCCAATCTATGTTAGTTTCAGATGGATCTCAAACAATTGCAGAGCTAAGAGGCTGCATTGCACTGTACTACTTAAAAGCAGGTGTTTCGCACACTTAGTTACATAAGACAGAGTGTACAAGCGGGCAACCTTTGTCTTTTTTTAAACTTTTTACACTGAAGCCACCACTATTTCCTTCCTCCAGAAGTGAGATTTATTTTTTGTGCCTTTTTTATTTTTTAACATGGGCACTCATTCAAGTCTACCCATTCTTGAAGTGCCAGTCTTCTGCATGTCTCTTAAAAAAATGTCTTTGTTGTAGCATTTAAGGTCAGTTTTCAATTCTATGGGATTTTTGTCTTTTAAGCATTTGTTGCATGAAGTCTACCAAAAATGAATGTTTGCTCCTACTATGTGTTTTGACAATACATACTGAAAGTTTATTTAAGTCTGTATACTAATCGAGTAAAGCGTATTCTGTTAGTTCTCACAACTGCCAGTAAAAAGCCTTCATCACTGCCTGTTTTAAGTGTAATGTCAGCATATCAAAACCTGAAAGTGAGTAAGAAGACCGGTTAGGAGCCCACACTGATATTGCGCATCGCCGCACCCACCACATGACAAACCAACTCAGGATCCCAGATTAGGACCCGAGTGCAGCCATGTACGAGTGACGCCTCAACACCACACCAGTTCAGATGGAGTGGAACCAGTGTGAGGTTTTTCATGGTGGCTGGGGTGCCAATTCTGCCACCCACCCCCTGCAGGTTGGAGGGCTTACACGCGGGGCTGGATGCAGATGAATGTCATATCCAGGATGAAGCAATTGCAGGTTAAGGGCCTTGCTCAAGGGCCCAACAGAGCAGAGTCCCTTTTGACATTTTACGGGATTCGAACCAGCAACCTTCCAATTGCTAGTGCAGTTCCCTAGCCTCAGAGCCACCACTCCACCCAGGACACAGTGGAGAACCGAGTTTTACCAAAAAATACACATACTCGTGGCATTCAGCATGCCAAATAAATGGATTCTAATTTGCAATAATTGCATTTTTTTTTTCTTTTTCATTTTAATGAGAAGTCATTGGTTGTCTGAAGTCGCCAAGTTAGACGGTTAGGACAAACCGATACCTGAGAGTGTGCTGTGTATTTTGGGTTCCCAGATAGTAGATTAATGAAATGGAAATGAACCTTTCCATGCTACCATACGTAAAAACAAATCTTTTCAAAATAATTGTGGAAAATAAGTCTCTTGCTACTAGAGTGGTTTAATTAGGTTATCCATTTAAATGGGTTGAGTGCAGTGTATTGTAATTTTGTTGGCTTGAAGGCTTATTTTATTATTTTCTTTTCTCTATTTTTCTACAGTTGACTCTAACTTTTACAGTAAAAACTTACTGATGCTTGGGAAGTCCTATATGATGCTGAATAACAAAAATGAAGCCCTGTTTTGGATTAATAAAGCAAAAGATTATCCAGCACACACTGAAGAGGATAAGCAGGTGAAAAGTTTATTATTATTATTTGGGTTTTTACTTTCTTAGTTGTTCTCCAACATCCCACACCATACCACTTTCTAAGCCAGTTTAAGGGTTGTGCGGAATCGTAAAACACTGTACTATTAAATATAAGCACCTTTGGGGACTTGGATTTTTTTTTTTTTTTGTGGAGTACTTGAAGAACTGTAGCTGGTTTACTAAATTATAACATACTAGCTGTGTAAGCCCGGGCTTCTAGAAACTATTGAAATCGTCAGAAAAAAAAATGGAAATGCAGAGTCGGTGGGTATGTTTTGTGGACGTCTTCGGCCCCCTTGTCTATCAGAGACAAAGCGAGTTTCTCTCTCCTCGGTGGTTTCGTTTTGCCGATGTGCTCGCCTCGCTTGTGTATTAGTGGCTAAGCAGGTTTGTCTTTCGTCAGCGGTTTCATTTTGGCGATGGAGTCTCTTTCGTTCAGCTTCATTGCTGTAGCCTTGCACTTCTGGGCCAGACAGGCAGACACACACACACACACACACACACACACTTCCACATGTATACGTTTATATATAAGACGTACAGTGTTACAGAACACAGAGTTTAAAACATTTCTAAAGTTGCTGCTAGACATGCTTAACAATGGCATTATGGTAAGTACTTGTAAATCTAATTATTTTTGTCCAATCAGATTAGTTAATTAGAAGCCAGTTATGACTGGTGAAGCCAATTATTGTTTAAGCAACACTTTTTTTTTTTTTTTTCCCTTAACTAAAATGAAAGTTAATTGCTTTCTTTAGTCGTAAACCGCTGTATTCTCAGATTTTAATTGCTTATGCGACAGATGAAAGTAACCAAGGAGCAAACTCCAAAATAACGCCTCTGTATGTGTTCATCATATAGTATCTATTTGGATAAAATATTTAGAAAGAAAGAGAAGGAAAAAATGAACAATTCATCTGTGCTGGCTCACAAGTTGCTTGGATCTTTGGAAATGGATGAATGACCTGATGTGGCAGAATGAAAGCCATTGAATTAAATAACACGTTCTGCTGGCACCCATGATTGACTTCTAATTAAGGAATTGGGTTGGAACAAAAACCTGCAAGCAAGTGCTGTAATCGTCCAGGACCAAACTTAAGGAACCCTACATCTAGACGAATCATTTTTATCACAGTAGATTCTGTGTAGCGATTGTCAGTTAACTCTTTCATGGAGGTTGTCGACAACAAAGGGTGAAATGGTTTCTAAATCTCCGCAGATGTCATCTACTGAGATTTCTGTTCACCTTGCAGCATGACGTCAGATACCGGCTGTCCACTTTCACTTGCCAAGCTGGCCAAACGAAGGTCATAGTCAGTCTGGTGCATCTTCTTGTTTTCATTAATCAATGTGCTGCTGCTGTTTGTAGCAAGTGGGAGGAAAAAAAAAAAAAACACGAAGTGCCACAACAACCAACGCAAACGCCACGACCTGCCAAACCAGGCAATTTGCTGCTTCTCAGTGGTATCCTAGGGTTGAAAATGTTTGTTTATTTAGTGTTCATAGATTTTCAGATGGATGTATTTAAGAACTATGCTGCACCGCCTCAAATATAACTTTTAAAGATTGCAGTAAGCACTTACACATTTTAAATAACACATTTATACAATTTTTTTTTTTTTGTGATTCAAATATTCAGTTTTGTTTAAACATTTGACTTGTGCATCATTGGTGAGTTTGAGATCTTTTGGCAAACTATAACAACATTCCCCTTAAATTGTTCATAGACAACTTGCAAAAAGCTGAAGCTGCAACTGTGAAATTTGTGAATCTGGAGGGGTGAATGTAATGAGGTGCCAAGATCCCAATATGTTCGGGGGAAAAGGTCATCGAAATCACACATTTTGACAAAAATGGAAAATGTGGTGATTTGATGAAACCAAAAAAAAAAAACGCAAATTAATTTTTTTGCCTTAAGACTAAGCACTAAATTTATCTTAAGCACAGTACAACACAATGTTATGTGCTGAATATCCATGGCGTGCAGCCCAGTGGTGACGGCTGTCTTGTAATTTGGATGTTCCTTTACTGTGTTCTTTCTCCTGTGTGTTTGCCTTCTTTCTGTACAGGTGTAAAATACCTAACGTGTGTGGAAAAACAAAAAGAACTGTGCCTCTGGAGAAGATTCAAAATATCGATTTAGTGTTTGTTTTTTTGTTTATTGATTTGTTTATGGTCCAGTCATAGCCTGGTTGTTTATCTGACTGCAGATGCAATGCAATGTGCTGGCACTCGAGTAAATTTTATAACGTTCAGGTGTACACAGCAACCTCAAATGACTTCAGAACAGAATTTCAGGGTAACTGATTTAAGAATCCAGTTATATTAAAATTTTAAACTGCCACAACTTGAATTAATCATTGTCACTGTGATGACAGAAGAAGAGTTACTTTTACACGTGTAGATAAACATTACAGAGCTCTGCCCGTTACTGACGCTGCCTGCTCGGCTATTCTCGTGTAAAATCACCACCATCATTGGTCAGATTGTTAACACAGGTTTTTGTAAGACACTTGCGTTATTAGTTTTACATCAAAAATAAACATTTTGACAGAATACTACTGTTAGTAATAAAAATAAGATAATAAAGAACTTGTCAAAACTGACTATGCAAACAGCAACATAGTGCAGACTTGTTTTAAAGTGTATTCAGTAGTCCTCTGACTTTTACAGTTTTATTAAGTCCTTGTCTGCAGATAATGAAGCTGTGAAGTTGTTTTTAGTGGTATGTGAATAAGGAGCACAAACTCGCTCACTGCGTGTAACGGCTCGTGTTGCTTATGGAGCTCACTTCCTCTTCAGTTTATTTTAAGAACAATTAAGTGACTTGTTGTTTCCATTTTACTACTCTGATGATTATCATCTCTCCTTAGGTAGCTTGAAGGATGCAGTTGTGGGAGATGCACCCTGGTGGTTCAAATGTTTTGCAGAGCCGTTAAGCTGTCGGGTGTGGCTATCAGAGGAGTAAAAGAGGAAAATATTTCAGTTGAAGTAACCTGTCAAAGTAAATTTAGAGCAGTACATTAATGTTTTTATATTTTAAGATGGGCTCTCTCACACACACACACACAGTGGTACCTCGGTATACGTCTGCTTTGGAATAAGTCCAACTTGGTATACGTCCTGTTTGGACACACAAAATTTTGCTTGGAATACGACTCGCGTGCTAACCTTGTTTACCTCTCTCGAGACAAAGCCACGACTGCCCACTAGCGTTAGTGCGGCAGTTGCTAGCATTCGGTGAACAACCCGCGCTATAACTCTCTGTGAACTTTCACGTGTGTGATATAGCGGGTCCACAGCTCCTGTCAAAGTCCAGCTTTAAAATAAATAATCAACGTGCTCGCAGCTTGGTGAGGGGGCGTGGTGGTTATGTGGCTGAAGGTTGTCAGGGCGATTAGCGATGTGGGCGTTTCTCACCAAAGTGCACTTGTGAGGGACCGTCCGCTTTCATGATTGTTCCTGGGGTTGCTTATCTTGATAAACAGAAGCGCGAGTTGGCTTGAAGGGGAGTAAATAGAAAGAACGGATGTGAGAGAGAGAGAGCAAGTGAGAGCGCGCATGGATTAAGTGGCAGAAGCAGGCAGAGCGCAGGTCAGCTGCAAGTAGGGCTTCTTGGGTTTTTTTTTTTTTGGTTTTTTTTTTTTAAAGAATGCTTCCTGCTTTTTACTTTGTCGTTTTTAAGAAGACTATTTTCTATTATTTTTAACCTCATTATTGGAACTTTGGAGACTGCACTTTAATTTGAACACCTTGTTTTGTTAATTGTTTTAATAAAAGCACTTTGCACTTTTCACCATCCCCTTGCTTTGTTGTTACCGATGAGGTTAGCAGTGAGGCACATTACCGGTGTAGGGATTCAAGGGCTCCCGGCAGCAGATGGGAGCATACAGCAAACCTGCATCGCACAACGCGTGATTTTGTGTTTTTTCATGCAAATTTGAATTGATTGTTGAAAAGTATGAAGGTGGCATGCGATCCGGGACATGGCTGTTGCATACCGTTTGCCGAGAACACGGTATCTACGATTGTAAAAACAAAGATGTTATTAAAAAGTAAAGTGAGGTAAAATTTTCATTTATTTCATCTAATTGCTTTTGTATTTATGTATTTTAGTATTAAGCAGTGTTTAAATTATTTTATACAACCCCATCAATGTATAATATGCCAATAGCAATAGGATTTTTTGTTTTCATGGGAACGGATTAATCATTTTCCCATTATTTCTTATGGGAAAATTAGTTTGGTATATGTCCTGTTTGGTATACGTCACATGGTCTGGAACGGATTAAGGACATATACTGAGGTTCCACTATATATATATATATATATATATATATATATATATATATATATATATATATATATATATATATATATATATATATATATATATATATATATATATATATATATATATATATATATATATATATATAAAGCCAAATACCACTGACTCACTCATCAATGAATCTCCGAGCCATGAGGATTTGGGACTTGAAATTTGAATGTAGGTTACCCTTGGCCCACAGCTGTTAGCTAAGAAACGGTTTTAAAAATTTTGTGGTCCAAGTGTGAAATTTCTTAGTTTTTTTTTTTTTTTTTTTAGACCAGTTGACACTTAGAATGACCATCAGAGGGCGAACTGGAGGTGACTGCCAGCATTCTTTATGTTTGAGTAGCACCCTGTTGGCCAGTCCAAGCGTCTGGTGAATGATAACATACATACAAGACCGCAAGACAAGCACATTAGTCAGTCTTCATTGTTTTAATTTAGTTTTATTTGTAAAGTTGTGTTTTTTTTTTTAATTATATTTTCTCAAACAAAAAACCTTTATTTTCCTCCTAGCCAACGGCAGGTATTTCAGCTAGTTTTGTATATAAGGCAGTGCTTTTTCATTTTCAAAAATTGTGTAAAGTGCACTGTATTTGAAATGTCTTCTGATAATTTAACATACTAAATGTCAACACCATCATTCCGCTGGAGAGGGAGAGAGACAGACATGAATAGAACAGTCGATACACTTCATGCGACTGCACCTAAAGAAAGGCTTTGGTTTTGTCATCAGAAAGGCAAGTCACTGCAGTTGCCCATTTAACTGAGAACTGGCACAGCCCTAATACCCACACATGCTGCAAATGGGCAGGATATCGTATTATGATAGAACAGCCCCAAAGCGGCGGCTGGAGACGCTACCATTGACTGTGGGATGATGTGCAGACAGTCAGAGTTTTATGTTGTCTTTCAGGTGTGGTGTGAAGTCTGAATCTGCGACTCTGCTGTTAATCAAGGGAGCGAGGGCCAGAGGCTCGATCGTCTTAATGTATAGCAATCAGGAATGGACACTCTCAACCACGAGGGCTTGTTATAGAATGATGGGCATGTCTCTCCTGTGCCAATGCTTGCTTTAATTGTATTATTTATTTTATTCCTACTATTCAAGACATTCTATATTTTAGGACTTTCTGTGTTAGGGTGCAGAGCACAAAGTGACTCTGGTAGAAGAGTCCCTGAACCAAGTTCTACTTGATACGGGCTGACATGGGTGAAGGAGGTATGGATGTAGGCCATCATCTGCTGGTAATGCAGGACATGGAAGTGACCTTTGAGCTGGCCAAGGCTTCAGTCCAGTAGCCCAAAGCGAGAGCAGTAATGAGGTCAGTTCCTGAAACAGAAGTGCGACCTGCATCAGTGATTCTAAAGTTCAGGGAGGAGGAAGTGTCTTCTAAGCTAGCCATTCATTTACACCCCAAGGTCAGCAATGGAAAATATGAAAGTCCAAAAAAAAAAAAAAAACCATCTGTTTTGACCGATGTTGAGCTGAAATTGTTAATAAATGTAACATACAAGTGTAAAGCAGCTGTGCAAATGTAATGAGCAGGACTCCTGGAGCTCCATGAGTCGTGTCTGTGTTTTCAAAACTCTCCATTTCACTCATCCACTGTAACTCTGAGCTGGCGTCTTTTCATTAAAGATCAAACCCTGCAGAGAATCGTCAAGAGTCTCAGTGTCTGGGGGTTAAAAACATCGAGAGGCAGAGATGGAGACCACCAACAACGTACTGGGGTGGACACAGACGCTCCGCCTTTTCCCTTTAAATTGACCTCCTTGTTTAAATATCTGAAGCTTGTTTTCCTGCTTTCAGCAAAAGCACATTAGTGTGAGATGTACACGTATGAGCAACATTTGGATTTGTTTCAAAGCTTTACCTCTTAGTATTCTGTGGAGTTCAGTTTGTATTCTGTCAGTGATAAGCGGGGTCGACACTGAATGTGAAATGCTGCAGCTACAATAGTGTGGGACCACCTGGAAAATCATCTCAAAAGCAAGATTTAAAAAAAAATATATAAATGACCCCAGCTCCCAAGTAACACATGAGAGAGGGCACAACACTCCCTGTTAAAATTTCTATAAAGAAAAACGTACCGTTACTTCATTCACGTTACCTTCCTCTCCTCTCTTCTGTCAGACATGACATTCTACTGTCCAGAACGGAGAACATGCCAGTGGGTATCTCTGGCACTGCCCTCCAGTGGTTCAAGTCCTATCTGACTGATAGTCAACAGCAGGTCCAGCTCAGTGCCAGTCACACAAGGAGCTCCTCAGGGCTCTGTCCTAGGCCCTCTTCTCTTCTCTATTTATATGCGTCCCCTTGGCCATATTTTTTGTAGCTATGGACTGGGCTATCCTCTTTATGCAAATGATACTCAACTCTACTTCAATGTTAAAAGTGGAACTTCATCAGAGCTTTCTCAGCTCACAACCTGCCTCAGTGAAATTAAAACCTGGATGGAGCAGAACTCTTTAAAATTAAATTGCAGCAAAACTGAACTCCTGCAAATTGGCACTAAAGCGCAACTTAATAAAATGAGCTCCTTCCCGGTCAATCTTGGTGATGATCTCATCAGACCTGCCTCTACTGTAAAGAATCTTGGTGTCATTTTTGATTCCTCCCTTTCTTATTCCACCCACATAAACCACATTAAGAAACTTTCTTACTTTTACCTCCGTAACATATCCCGTGTTCACTCCTTCCTCTCCTTTTCTAATGCTGAGAAACTTGTCCATGCTTTTATCACATCCCGTATCGATTATTGTAACTCGCTGCTGGCAGGTGCCCCTTCTAATCTTATATCACAGCTCCAGCTTATTCAAAACTCAGCTGTAAGAGTCCTCACTCGAACCAGCAGCAGCGAGCACATCACACCCATCCTGCTCCGTCTTCACTGGCTCCCTGTGTCTTACAGAATCGAATATAAAATCCTACTAACAACTTACAAAGCTTTAAATGGCCTTCTCCATCAGTATGTGCCTGTCTGCCCACTAAGGTCCTCTGATTCTGTGCCCACACTGATCTACACTCCATGGGTGACAGCAGGGCCTTCAGCTTTATAGCGCCCAGACTCTGGAATGACCTGCTGAAATGAATCAGGCCAGCTGACTCCATGAATTCTTTTAAAAAAACAACGGAAAACTCATCTGTTCAGGAAGGCTGTTAGCTCTACTTGACTTTATTCCCCTTCTCTCAATTTACCTCCATGTCAAGATGTTCATGTAACCTGTATGTGTGTGTGTCCGTTAGACCATCAGTTATGTTGTCTGTTTGGCATTTCTCTAAATTTACTATCTTGCTCTTCTGGTTTAGTACAATGCTTTATACTGCACACCCTGATGTTCTTTCTTAAACTCTGTGAAATGCCTTGAGCACGGGAAAGGCGCTTCATAAATAAAATGTATTATTATTCTCATTTCGTTTCTGCGCCTGAAGCCTCCCCTCCTTTTCTTTCCTTCTGAGTTTCTTCTCCTGTTTTTCCAAATCTTCACTCCATCAGATGTAATTTTAATTTCAGGAATAAAAAGAAGTCTGTGGGTGTGAATCAACAACCTTTTAGTTAAGATTTTAGTTCAAAGCCCTTTGCCTGCCAGCGTGGTGCGTCACTTCTCTGGACGCGTGCTTTCTGATGCTTTCCTGTAGACGCCTCAGCCGCTCCCTGTAATGTCGCTTAAGTAATTCAGTGTGTACACGATGAACTAACTCTTTATGAATAAGTCTGTCCGTGTTGAAAATTTATTTATTTTTTTTTTTTGGAAACTCAAGTTGCATGCTTGAAATATGCCCTCAATCAGCCTGGCATGGTCAGATTAACCAGATCGCGAGTGCCATAGTCAGGGACTCCTATGCTATTGCCTGTTATTTGGGTCCCCCATTGTATAAATTCTGCCATCAAACAAATAATTTAACAAACCCAGTTTTGTTCTTTTGACTCAGATACTGAAAAACAGCTCATTTAATTAAGGTGGGGGGAGTCTAATTGGTTGGAATGAAAACCAGTAGGTGGGGGTCCGGGACTGAACTTGAGAACCACTGAGCTAAGGCTGCAAACACAGCAAGAGTGCACTGAGACACAGAACTGCTGAAAATGGACCTGATTTAAGAAAGAGCCGATAAGTAACCAGTGAGGGCGAAATGAATAAAAAGAAGAGCAGAAGTTTGGAATGAGGGGTGAAGTGAAACACTGAGACGAGTGCCAAGAAGAATAAAATAAAGAGTCGAGTGAACATTTCATGCTCAACTCGAGGATCGATAACAACGGTTCACGCCGTTTTCTGCATTGAACAGTTTGAAACAAATGGTGACCGCCTTAGAAAACAAGTGATGGGAGGTTTGGACCTGTAGACGGTCACTCAGTGTCTGATTTATTATTTTTTTATTTTCTAGGTTCAAACTGAAGCAGCTGATCTTCTGAAGAAACTCAGTGGTTAAAAGCGCGTTGTCAGAATTGCCACAAACCAAACGACACACTGGACATGTGCTGAGCTGGCAAAGGCCCAGGTTGAGTGCCATCCATTTTACAAACCCAAAGCGTCCGCTCTCTGCTGTACTGCAGTGGTCCACGAGGGGCCCGTATAAACACCACGTACTTCTATCCTCCTCTGTAAAGGAAAAATACGATAATGAAATGTTCAGTCGTCACTTGATAAGCAAGCGGACGCAACGTCTGAGAAGTCTTAATCTCTTTATGATAAACCCTGTGTGCAGACAGACCTCTCCTCACGGATTGTGTGTCCTGGTCATTATTACTCTACTTCAGCCACAGTGGTGGGCACAGAGGAAGGACCATTAAGTGGTGCCCTTGACAATAGACCTTCAGGTGGGCACCCCTTCACGCAGTGAATGATACGAAAAGTAAAGACGTGTGTGTGTGTGTGTGTGTGAGATGTTCTGTTGAGACATGGAGGGCTCTGCTTGGCTCCATAATGCCAAATCGTTGGGGCGTCAGACCATCTTGGCTGCTCGATAAATGTTGTCCTTCTGGCATCAAGGAATACAACAGAAATACTTTTAAAAAGGAAAAAAATATTTAAACACACATTTAGTTTTAACCTTCCAGTGGCCATCACCTAGCAGCCCTGATACCCCCACAGAGCAGCGTGTCCTAAGGCGGGGGGCCTGCCAAGTGAAGCACTGGCTAAATGTTGGGTATTGTAACAACGTGTTCATTTTAATGAAGTAATTACACGTTTCTGTGCTTTCCTAGCCTATAAAAATCAAACTGTAATCCAGTGGTCTCAAGCCACTGGGGGGCCGCAGTGGGTGCAGGTTTTCATTCTCATCCTTTTCGTAATGAGTGACCTGTTTTTGCTAATTCACTTTTTTTTCCTTTCATTTTCATCAATTTGCTCTTGAAGACTCAGACCCCTTATTTGTTTCTTTTTCCTTAATTAGCCGCCAAACAATAACGAGATACAAGATGAGCCAAAACAACTGGTGTCCATCACACAATATCTGAAAATATAGAAAGATGATGGTCTGCTCAGGAGCCCAAAACATTTTCACAGAAAAGACACAATCAGCAATTTCAGAAATGTCTGCTGTGGCACCACGAGAGCAGCAACACGTCACAGAATTAATGAACGATGAGAGTCCGTGCCTAACGAAGCAACTGACTGGAGTGAAACTGGTTGGCCGTGACTTGGCTGGTCTCCTGTTGGCTCCCTCACTTCACGTTTCATTACTGTTTGGGTGGGAAGGAAATGAAGCAACTCGGGGAAATCGCAACAATCAAGTCAATTAAAATGAAAAGGACTTAAATAGCAGCACAAGCAGTTCACTAATTAAGAAAAGGTTAGAATGAAAACCTGCAGCCACTGGAGCCCTCCAGGACTGGAGTTGGGACACCCTGCTGTAATCTCTAAACCGATTTTCCTAAAGTTTTGCCCGTGCGTTGCTTGTGGCCCAAGTTAAAATACCTGCAATGGCAGGGCAACTCAAAAGAGAGGTCTAAGATACCCATCAGGCAGCAGGGACTCGTCAGTACGCATACAAAGCGGGGTCTTGGTGCACAGGGGCAGCGTTTTCTTCTCAATTTGATTTGGTTTCATCGTCTCTTTGGATTATGGCGTCTTTTTGACTCCTCGTGGGTTGCGTTTAGCCGTGTTGAATTTCCAAAAGGTGTTTCTGAGAAATATGTAGGTTAACAAAAAAAAAAACACAGTAGTGTTACCAGAACCTTAAAGGGCAAAGTTCGATTCAAACCCCTGTGGGCGTCCTGCAGGACAGGCTGGACGTGCGTCTCTCGCCGATGGGCTACACGAGTCACGTCAGTACTACATCTAAAATGATCAGCGAGTACGACAAAGCAGGGTTTTCAAAAAACGTTAACAGGATATGAAAAGCTAAAGAGGAGGCGTACAAAAATGAAAAAAGCTGAGTGTCAAGTAGACAAGGCTGTTAAGGACGCCAAAAGCAAACACGAAGGCCCCGCTGGAACAGAACTTCTCCAGCAGTGGTTGACAAGTGGCTGGTGGTTACAAATGCAAGGAACCCCATCTCCCACCCCACGCGCGCAGCACAGACTAATTCTTCTCTACCTGACCAGATGAATGGGTTGAGATGACCCAACCCCAGGGTATCACACCATCTGGCTTGTTCCAGTCTCACAGTCCAACTCCACCTTTGCTGCCCGCATTACTCCTCTGGAGACAGAAATGTCATGAAGCCCCCCCAGTCCTCCACACCAAAACGTTGTTCTGATCAGACACCATGCCACCTACACTTAGATGTTTCTACTCGATGCAAAGTTCCCGTCTGTATGCCCAAGAAGTAAAACTCTCGGGAGTCCAAACGATTACAGGCCAGTGGCGCCGACCTCGGTGATCCTTCAGCTTTTTCAGATCCGTCACAAATTCTCTGCCTGTCCCTCTACAACGTGCTTAACGTGCCAGCAGGTCACTTGAGGATACAGTGAACATCTTGGAGCTCTTTGTGTCAGAACCTAATTTGTGGATTTCAATTCTTCACCACAGCAAACCTCTCTGCCTGAATGTGGATCTCTGACTTTCTAAGGAATGGACGTCAGACAGTGAAGACGGAGGACTACCAGTCAGGGTCCATAATCCAAAGCACAGGGTACCCCCTCAAGGCTGTGTTTCCATGACTGCACCTCCAGTGACCCAAACTGTCTGCTGATGACACCCCACAGACAGATTAGGGGCCATATTGCAGGGAGGTGGAATGGCCGGCAAGTTGGCACCCCCTCAGCAATCTTAATTTGAATTTCCTAAGAACAGTAGAAACAATTCTCAATTTTGTGACACCCCGGCAACAGAAACCCAAAAACAAAACCCCACATATGCTGCGTACCGAGACTCTGTTAACGTAGGCAGGGACTCTGTCTGCTGTCGGTGTGACTGCAAGTTCACAAGCTCACCGTGTTTGTCGTCTGATGTGAGGGACAGTTAATAACGGCCATTCAACTGGCTTTGCACTTTCTTTGGTCTTCTCTCCTCCAGAACTTGTTGGCCCCATGACGAGGGAGGCTATCCGTTCTTATAAAGCAGGATGACCGACAATGTGTGTATGTGTGTGCTGAAGTCACGGCTCCCGTGTGAACTCCCGAGACTGTTCCTGTTTTCAGTACAATAAAGCCAATTCTGATTCTTCAACTTACCTCCTCCTCTCTTGTGCAAGTCGGTGATCGACACATCACAAGCAGAGACAGACAGGAGCCGCTCCAACCAACACTAATATGTAGCACCCACCTGGAAGATGTGATGGCGGCCATTTTGCACCAATTCACTCACCACACTTCAGCTATTAGGTGGGCCAGAACGGTCAAAGCCATGGTGGGCAGTTTAGCCTGGACATCCAAGGTACACCCTGCTCTTAATGAAGGATGCCCATGGGAGAGTCAGGATCTCGGTTTTAGATCTCATCTGAAGGATGGCGCCATTTTTACAGCACTGTGTCCCCACCACTGCACAGCATGGCATTGGGATCCAAATTCAGACCATATAGAGAAGTACCGTATTTACTCGCGTTTAAGTTCTCCCGCAGATAAGTCGGGACTTGATTTTACTGTTTAATTTCCAGTATTTTATTATGTCGGTCATGTAAGTCGAATGTGGAAAACTCACGCTATTGGTCCAAGAGATTACAATATGCTAACGCACACCTGAGAGTGTAACCACGGGGCACACGGCCTTTTGTTTTCTATGTATCGTGCCTACGTGAACACACGGCGATACCCAAACTATTCCGAAGCGACATTTGCACTGATTCATTTTTTTTTTGTATCTCACACCCTCATACATCTTTATCGTAAAAGCATTCCTTATGTACGATGGAGCGTTCGATCAGAAGGAAGTATGAAGCCGGTTTTAAATTAAAAGTCGTTGAAGTGGTGAAAGAAATCATAACTGCGCTGCTGCAACAAAATTCAATGTGTCTGAGAAACTGATGAGCGAGACTGGAGGAGGCGAGAAGATGTAAAAAAAAAAAATTGTGTCATATTTTGGAACGGGCGTATAAGTCGGGGTCTGATTTTCTGGGTTTCAAAACACCGACTTATACGTGAGTATATTCTTGATGATGATGATCTGCATATATGGTATAGTAAGGGTTATATCATAAAATGCCTGTATATTTTATAATTTTTTCTCTTTGCAGTTGCAAACCACCAAAATTTTGCTACTAAGCTTAAAAACTTTAGTCAAGGACACTGACATGAGATGACGAGTCAAGCAAAGGGTGTTTTATAAGAAGCCGTGTCGCTGGGATGTGTGTGCGGCGAGAAGCCACTCATTTGAGCAGCCCAATACCTTATATGTGGGGGTCCGCCTGTTTCCAACTTGTGGTTGGGGGGGGGGCGCAAAGAGTGGAAATTGATCAATAAACGGGTCTCAGACACCTGCACAGGGTAAGGAGTAATGTTAGGGTCAGGTGATGGGGATTTACAGTTGTGCTTGAAAGTTTGTGAGCCCTTTAGAATTTTCTATATTTCTGCATAAATATGACCTAAAACATCATCAGATTTTCACTCAAGTCCTAAAAGTAGATAAAGAGAAACCAGTTAAACAAATGAGACAAAAATATTATACTTGGTCATTTATTTATTGAGGAAAATGATTGAATATTACATATTTGTGAGTGGCAAAAGTATGTGAACCTTTGCTTTCAGTATCTGGTGTGACCCCCCAATAACTCAACTAAACGTTTCCGGTAACTTCTGATCATTCCTGCACACCGGCTTGGAGGAATTTTCTCCCATTCCTCCGTACAGAACAGCTTCAACTCTGGGATGTTGGTGGGTTTCCTCACATGAACTGCTCTCTTCAGGTCCTTCCACAACATTTCGATTGGATTAAGGTCAGGACTTTGACTTGGCCATTCCAAACATTCACTTTATTCTTCTTTAACCATTCTTTGGTAGAACGACTTGTGTGCTTAGGGTCGTTGTCTTGCTGCATGACCCACCTTCTCTTGAGATTCAGTTCATGGACAGATGTCCTGACATTTTCCTTTAGAATTCTCTGATATAATTCAGAATTCATTGTTCCATCAATGAAGGCAAGCCGTCCTGGCCCAGATGCAGCAAAACAGGCCCAAACCATGATACTACCACCACCATGTTTCACAGATGGGATAAGGTTCTTATGCTGGAATGCAGTGTTTTCCTTTCTCCAAACATAACGCTTTTCATTTAAACCAAAAAGTTCTATTTTGGTCTCATCCGTCCACAAAACATTCTTCCAATAGCCTTCTGTTTTGTCCACGTGATCTTTAGCAAACTGCAGACGAGCAGCAATGTTTTTTTTGGAGAGCAGTGGCTTTCTCCTTGCAACCCTGCCATGCACACCATTGTTGTTCAGTGTTCTCCTGATGGTGGACTCATGAACATGAACATTAGCCAATGTGAGAGAGGCCTTCAGTTGCTTAGAAGTTACCCTGGGGTCCTTTGTGACCTCACCGACTATTACACGTGTGCCTTGCTCTTGGAGTGATCTTTGTTGGTCGACCACTCCTGGGGAGGGTAACAATGGTCTTGAATTTCCTCCATTTGTACACAATCTGTCTGACTGTGGATTGGTGGAGTCCAAACTCTTTAGAGATGGTTTGGTAACCTTTTCCAGCCTGATGAGCATCAACAACTCTTTTTGTGAGGTCCTCAGAAATCTCCTTTGTTGGTGCAATGATACACTTCTACAAACACGTGTTGTGAAGAGCAGACTTTGATAGATCCTGTTCTTTAAATGACACAGGGTGCCCACTCACACCTGATTGGCATCCCATTGATTGAAAACACCCGACCTTCAAACTAACTGATCATCCGTGAGGTTCACATACTTTTGCCACTCACAAATATGTAATATTCAATCATTTTCCTCAATAAATAAATGACCAAGTCTAATATTTTTGTCTCATTTGTTTAACTGGTTTCTCTTTATCTACTTTTAGGACTTGAATGAAAATCTGATGATGTTTTAGGTCATATTTATGCAGAAATATAGAAAATTCTAAAGGGTTCATAAACTTTCAAGCACAACTGTACGTAATGGTGAAGACCTGCCAAGTGGGCGTGATGAGCAGACGGACCTAATTGGAGGAAGGTCCAAGGCTGCAAGCTGATTGGGTGTCAGATGAGGAATGTGTTTTATGATCAGAATTATAATAAAAGTATGGTCCACCCATAGCTGGGCACTCAATTCATCTGAACTGGGACCGTGTGTGCATCACATAATAAAGCCTGATTCCACTGCCTGTCCTGAGACTCCGAGTACCTTCTTTGGGGCCGAGGTTGCCCGTGTCTGATCTGCTTCGACAACCACAGGGTAAGTGCCTCCTGCTGGCCTCACCAACACCTCCCTCCAGTCTGCCATCCAAGTTCCTCCCTGAACATGCTTAGCTTCAGGTGGGTGACCTCTTCTGTAGTGCAGGTGGTATGGCTGCTGGCTAAAAATAGAGAACTTCACCATGAACACAGCCTTCAGACTGCTTGTATCACGAAGGAAATTGCAGTAACATGAAACTGTGTTTACTCACTTAATGATGCAGACACATTTCCAATACCGCGTTGCCCTGAAAATAAGCCCTAGTGCATCTTTTGGAGCAAAAATGAATATAAGACCCGGTCATATTTTCGGGGAAACATGGTAGTTCAGTGAAGCTACAGATTTTCGTTTGTAGTCTCGTTCCAGTGTCCAACAGCATTCGGCCCAGCACTGCTTGGAAAAGCGAGACACTTCGGGGGATTGTTGCAAAGCCTCGATGGAACCTTTCATTGGGTTTCACACCAACTGTGTCAAGATTAGAAGGGAAGAAGCCCCAGTGCACTGATTCCAAACCTTTTTTTTGAGTCACAAACCCCTTTAAGAATCTGATGAAAGCTATGGACCCCCTTCCGTCAGAAATATTCATTTCTTTCAACGGGAAACCATTGACTGGGACAAGGGGGAGGGGAGGGCAGTATGGTGACTGTTACTTTTTTCTCACGAGTATGTAACTCGCGCATTAGGCTTGGCCGAGAAAAATAACGGCAACAGACACATGATGTGAAAAAGATCACGCAGGAAAAATCAACAGTATCGGGCTGAATAGTGAATATAAATGTTAATATTTATCTGACCCTCACGGACCCCCTGAAACCCATCCATGGACTCCCTAGGGGTCCACAGACCTCAGGTTAAGAACCCCTGCCCGAGTGTGTTAAACTTGATGGTTTTGTTCACCTGAAGCCGTCTTGTCAAGAACATTCCAGAGCGCGCTCTTCTTGCGACTTCCGCCAGCCCCGGCAGCAGATGTTTGAACCATTTGACGTGGATGGCGAGGCTGATCGGTGGTCTTTTGTAAGCTTGGCATCGGTTATTTATGAAAACAGCTCTCTCAAATACGGAATTCCTTTACCTTTCTTGTTCATCACTTTCAGGAAATTTCTTCATCAGTCCAACATTTATATGAAGAGGAGGCAAACATCTCGGTCAGGCCAACATGTGGTGAAGGTGGCACACTTTTCATGCGGAGCGGCAAGTTCTCTTTAAAGTGACGAGATTCTTTATCACGACTGTCCCGCTGGTACACTCAAACCACCAGGGATATCCAAGTGGCTCAATAGAGGAAAGGACCCTGGTCAGCACAGAAGGTTCAGCCACTGGGCCCGATGGGGTGCAAAGAATCGCTATTGCTAGACCACCACAGATATTCCAGTCTTAGTTGTTTGTGCTGTAAACTTTTCAACTGTTCCACGTTATTGTGGGTTTCTTTCACGTGTAATGCGGAGAAAAGGTGGACTGAAAGGCTGGACACAGCTGTGGTTTAACAAGACCGCTCAACAGTGACAAAGGGATAAAAAGACGCCCTTATCGTGGGTCACGCTCACAACCCAAAGCCGGGCTTCAACTAAACATCACAGCCGACTTTTTGGGTAACAGATTAGTAGATTTAAAAGAGAACTCCACCAAAAAACGATGTGTTGCTTACCCCACGTAGTTTGTAGTGATGGCTGAAAACAAATTTCACCTCATTGTTTCATGCAGAATGGAGAGAAAAAAAAGTTTTATAAATAAAAGATTTGGATAAAGTCCATAGAAAAGAAGAAAAAAACATTTTTGAACTGAAGACAGGCCTCCTGACCAATGAATGAAAGGGAGAGGTGGGTCTTCAAATCAAAAAGTCCTTCCCACGAGGCTTCAGGTTTTGTGTCATTTCATAAGCAGTTAAGAATATTTTAAGAAAAAAACGTGCGTTTTACATGCTGTGACCATACAACTGGATAACGGATGTGTGGATTATGAAGCACGAGTAACGTTAAATCCCATTTTTTTGTGTTTTGGTTCTTTTCCGATGGACGTTTTTCAAGTCATTCTCTGTTGTGCAGCATCGGTCATCATTAGGTTTTATTACGTGTTTTTGTCATTCCGTTCTGCATGAAAACAAGAAATTTAATTTTCCCGTCTGCTGCTACAAACCGCACAGGGTAAGTAACAAAATAACAAAAAAAAAAAACAAAAATGGGTGGAGTGTTCAAGTAAATCAGGAGAGGAAATCACCAAAATAGACATCTTCAATAAAAAGGCGAGAATTGAAACTTGATTTTTTTTTTGTAACCACCAGGCAAAAATTCACTGAAAAAAAGTATTCAGGAAGCAAAATCTTCACTGCCCAAAAAATAAGGGAGAAAAAAAAAAATTTCAACAACTCCGAGCACCAAAAGTGGAACGAGGACCCCCGTCCATCCGATGGTCTTCAACGTGTACAGAGAAGTAAAATTACGAGAGTCCTCGTCTGCATTTTTCTCACATTTATTAATTAATGCTCTCCACAGGAAAATGTCCGACTAAAGAGGAGGAGGAGGAGGAGGAGGAGGAAGGAGGGGGGAAAAAAAAAAGAAGCATCCTGAGCGCAAGATAAAATCTGAACCCAAAACTTAAAGTTTACTACCAACATAGAGGATTATCAACAAAGGAAATGAATTACGCTGGGAAATTAGGTAAAAATAAAATCAAAATTTTCTATACATTTTGTAACAAGTTATCATACATTTTTACAGTGTTGGCTACACTTGATATGTTTTATATATATTTATATATACTTTTAAAGAAGAATAAAGCATGACAACCCCATTGCAACCCCCTGGAACTTTTCCGGATGAAGCAAACGTCCGCCATCACGGAGCTGACGGCCCACTGATGTGAACAGCACATCTTATCGTCTGACTTGGTAAGGAAGCACCGGTGATAACGTCTTGTCTAAACCCCCCAATCCCTACTCTCCTCCGCCCCCCCGTGCTGGGATTAAATCGGTAAAACTTTACAACCGGGAGGATTTGAAAATTCACAGTTCCTGCCACTTTATTGTTCAGGGGATCACAAAATGCGATTTCAAATTAACCCCCCACAAAAATTCTCACCAGAAGTTTTATTTTCGTTTGTAGACCGATTGAGGAAATTACTGTTACTTAAAAAAAAAAAGAGGAATACTGTTTAATGGACATGATGTGCCAACCATCTTGGCATCATGGGGAGTGTGAGCCTAAGCAGAAAGACCGAGGTAATCATTGGATCAAGAACACAGTGAAAGTCTGCAAAGGTGTGGCGGCGGTGGTGGCCACCAGTGGGCTGTGGCCCACACTTCAGCGTCACCATTAAACTGAATCGCTGTGTGGTTGTCCACAACTTTCAATGTCAATTTCTTTTAAAGTCATCCAGATTAGTTGCAAATAATAAACTCTGTGGTTTTAATTCATATAAAGTATACATGTCTATGGACATATTTCAATAAGCAGCAGAGAAATGTGCGATATGGACTACAGGACGTGTTTCTTACAAAGAGGGCACGTGAATGAAGAGTTGAATTTCTAGGCCTGCAATAAAAAATCCCTCCCCACCAAAGAAAAAAAAAAAAACAAAAAAAAAACAATGCCTCCCCATCCACCGTTTTCAACTGCTTCGGGATTCGGTTACCTGAAAGTGTTCTTTCAAACCGCGGACATCCTTCAGCGTAATTAATGGCTGTCACTTTTATTGTTCATTCGTTGGTTATCTTTGTTTCTTTTTCAGGAGTCAGAAAAGCCAGCAGCAGGTTTAAGATACTCAAGAGAAACAGGCGTCAGCCTCAAAACTACTTTAAAGTCAGCCATGCAAAGGAGGAAAAAAAAATAAAAAATAAAAAATAAGAAGAACAGGAGCAGGGACTTCCCAACGAGAGGTAAGGTTGCATCTAGTAGAACCCAGGAAGCCACGGAGTCTCCTGGACTTGTGCAGCCACTTAACTACGTACTGCATGTAAGACCAGGCCTAGCAGGTGGTTTATTAAAGCTCTATAAAACTAGAGCTGTCGGTGCTTAAGCTATAAAAACGCTTTTTTTTTTTTCTTTTTCAAATCCAGCCCCCCTGTCCCCCCCCCAAAAAAAAATTCCCCGTTTTTCATTCGGAGTTGAGTTGAACGTCTCAAAATCCAAAAGGTTTTGCATATTTCCATGGAAGAATTGAGGCCATTTTGCTCAACAGTTTTCAAAGAAAGTCTGTGCAATATTATTTTTTTTTTTCCCCCCTCTAAACTTGGGGGGGTCCATCACCGAGAGGTTTGTCCTTGATGAGACCCACACGTCAGGTCAGAAGGCATGATGTGCGTTTACTCTTGTCCAAATCCTTCTGTCTCTTCAATGGCAAACAGCAACTTCTCTTTCAGTTGTTCGTAGCTTTTGTATGGCGGCAGATCCAGTCGATTAAAGCTGCAAAGCAAGCAAGAGACAAATGAGCAGGAAAACAAATTATCAGGGACCGCAAATCGGGGGGTACAGAGGTGCCAGGACAACAAGTGAGGGGAAGAGGGGGAACAAAAAAAAAAGGGGGAATCTAGAGGTCGAGTGGCTACAACCCTTTGGAATTGGTTGGTTGTATTTCCTCATTAATTAAGGCAGGCAGTGTGGTGTAGTGGTTAAGGCTTTGCACCTCAAACACTGAGGTTGGGGGTTCAAATCCCGCTACTGACACCAGTGTGACCACAAACAAATCATCTGACCTGCCTGAGCTCCAATTAGAAAACCAAAAGAAATGTAACCAATTGTATCATGAGCGTTGGATAAAGACGTCAGCCAAATAAGTAAATAGAATGAATGAAATGGTCATAAAATGTGATCCGAACTTCACAAGTACAGTGGAACCTCGGGTCACAAACGTCTCAGACCAGGTACAAATCGGGTCACGACCAAAAAAGTTCGCCAAACTTTTGCATCTGTTCACGACCACACACTCGGGTGACGAACAAGCCAGTCTCCCTCCCAGTTCGTACACACCATTGATTTCTGCACGTGTTCAGTTTCTCCCTATGCTTTCCCCAATTTCTGGGTTGGGGGCAGAGGGGTTAGATTGGGCGCGTAAGGCAGAGAAGGCAGTTAAAGAATTCACCGGGCTTGTTTTTAAGGAGACCGATTCCAGCATTGTTTTAACCTCATATTTAATGAAGACTTCTTTCTATTGGATTTTAACCTTCACTTCTGTTTACAGCGATCGGTTCATAGCGTGCATTGTTGCAGTGTTACTTTTCTTGGTTGTTTATTAAATTACGGATTTTTCAAATGTTCATGTTTTTCCCTGTGCTTAAAACTCATTAAAAAAATGTTTACAGTGAGCGGTTCGTAAGGCTATAGCGTGAATTCTTGCAATGTTACTTTTCTCTGTTCAAGGATTTCTCAGTGTTATTCAATGTTTTTACATTTAGTTTACTATTACGCTGTGCATTCTATGGTATAATTAACTATATTTGTGCTTAAAAATCTTTAAAAAGATATATATTTACATACAGTTCGCACAGTCTGGAATGAATTAATTGTATTTACATACAATCCTATGGGGGAAATTACTTCAGGTCACCACCAAATTGGGTTACGACCAGAGTTTTGGAACGACTATAGACTCTTCAGTACGCAAGCGACTCTCCACGCTAGTGTTTAGATTTGGATGGTGTATGTGACCAAAATAGAAGTTTAACTGCATTCTTGTACCATTGCTTGCATACTAAAGTGTCAGCAGGCACTTTTCGTGGCATTACACATATTTTTTGAGCATGTCAATCAAACACAGGAAGCTCTGTAGTCTACTTGTGACTTTACCCTGTAGGAAGTAAGTAAATAAATAAAAGTAAATAACATTCAATCTGACTTTTTTGTAAGTAACATATAAATGTTAACGTTTTAGGCACATGCACCGTCCAGATCTAAACTCTAGAGTGGAGAATCTATAGCTGAAGGAGGAAGCTGCCATTGCTGTACTTTGCATGTAAGAGCCAGATCGAATGTTATTTACTTAATTACCTTTATTTATTTACATACTTCCTACAGCGTAAAGTCACAAGTAGACTGCACAGCTTCCCGTGTACTTATACAAAGTACAGTGACGGCAAAAGTGCGATGTGCATTCTAGCTCCGATGTACAACCGTCATCATGATCTGAGTTCACCTCTGTTAAAGCGCGTCTTAATGTGAAAACAGCAGTGTCAAATGTGGGGAGAGAGTGTGGCATTGTGAACGCGGCTGAGAGAATAAAACTGAATAAAAAAAACAAAGCTAACCTTTACAAGTATCATAAATTTACACCGGCAGTTACAGACTGAAATCAAATGTATGTTTTTATTCTAAAATAGTAAGACTAAGAGCAGCTCACTTCTCAAAACTGACTCGTCTGGGGTCGAACCCGTGAAGTTTTGATTACCAGTCAACAGTTGATACCACTGCGCCACCGAAGCGGTCGTAGTAAATGCGTGTCAATGTCGCACCCTAACGTGCGTTATTTTTCTGCAGTTATATTCTTGAATAGAAGCGCACTTGTTCAGTTCTATTTGTACCTTTTATGAAAGTGTTTCTTTGATATTTGGAATTCAGGCTTCACACATTATACACTTCACGTCTACATTTTGTCAATTATTACAAAAATATGAAAAACGTTTGTTTTAACGATGTGTTTACATAGATTGCTGTAGAAACGGAGCACACATGAAATGCAAGTGTTCCAAATAACGATATAGTATTTATAAAGGGTATCATTTTGCGTGACTTCTCACTCTATACAACTCTAAGCAACTGACACGCAGGTAAGCAGACTTGAGCTGAGAAAACTGTGCGGGGTGGGGGATGTAATAGCAGGCTGCTTGCTGCTTATCGACATCTTTAACAGGACAAAAGACGCTGATGGAGAGGTGCGAAAAAGTCATATCATGATCCTTTTAACACAACATCACGATTCACAATCTGAATTGCAATCTCTTTTCGATGTGGCAGACACTTAAGAGAATATCCGGACCCAGACTCATCAAGTTTATTTTAAATATCAAACAAAGTTGAATTCAATTGCTCTCTTGTTTGCTAGCTAAGCAGAGTTAAGGTACACGACCAGAAGCTCACGACTGAGTGAGGAGAGCCCCTCCCCTCGTTGTGTGGATTTTGGATTCGCGCAAATAATATCGTCACCACAAGAGAACTATGACACATAGCGAAATGAGAGAAGTCACAAAATCAACCGGAATGTTCAAGCAAATTCTAAAAAAAAAAAAAAACCTGATCTCAATCCATTAAGTAGTTCTCTCGTTCGCTAGCTAAGCAGTAGTAAGGTACACCCCGAGGCTGGCGCGTGAGTGACGAGGTCCTGCCCGGCTCCTGACTTCACGCTTCCTCCTTCCCTCATCTCACAGCCTCTATTTTTTGGATTAGCATGAATATATCGCTCCAGCAAGAGAACTAAGTAAGTAGTAGGGTAAGTAGTTCTCTCGTTTGCAGAGGACAGACATACAGACGCTGGATTTTATATATTAGTAAACCTTCAAAGTAATGTGCAGTTAAAGTCTCAACAACATTCTCAGCATTTCTGGACCTTAGTAGAGCCAGATAACTAGAAGAATCTTCATCAAGCAGCTCTGAAAATGTCTGCTTTGTTTGGGTCTCCATACCTCTGTGAGTCTGACATGACTGTCATGAAATCAAAGTTCAGAACAAGACTGACAGACGAACATTTAAATGACTCCATAAGAGTGAACCTAAGGGGGCTCCACTCCACCATCCACCTCAGTGCCAGTCATCTGAATAACTAAAAAACACATCACACATGCAACTGGACCTGTGAATAAAGTGACACAGTGACATGTGACAAAATGACAAATGAATAAGTCACATCTGTGGATTTGGACTGCGGTGGGCTGGTGCCCCATCCGGGGTTTGTTTCCTGGTTTGCGCCCTGTGTTGGCCGGGACTGGCTCCAGCAGACCCCCGTGACCCTGTAGTTAGGATATAGCGGGTTGGATAATGGATGGATGTGGATTTAGAATTGCATTGTTTTGTGTTGACAGCATTCATGTTTTAATTCAATAGTGTGAGATACACTGGAAAATGCATACAGACATACAAAATGCACTTGAGGGTGAACTAAATATTTTTTGTGATGTTTTAATGCAAAATGTGAGTTGTGGACACCAACATCTTGTAAATGTTTAGGCAAAAGAAGCTCATTCAGTTTGTTTGGGTTGAAATAAGCGATGAGAATAAACGGTAAAAAACACGAGTAGCTCTCTGTCATTTTCATTTTGTAAAAGTAGCTGTCAGGGGGAAAAAGGTTGGAGACCTTGTAACTATTTCACCAACATAAAATGACACCCTGAAAGCCGATGCCAAAGACTGGATGATGAAGGATTAGCAATAAGGAGGGATGACTGAAAAGCATACTGGACACAGATGGCAAAAATACCAAGGGGTTCTAATCACTAACATAATGAATCAGGGGCAAGGATTGAGAAGTGGGCATGACTGAAGGACAATCGCACAAAGGTGGCAAAATGCCATTAGGTGTTGTTCATTAGGATACGAAGCATGTCACATTATCTATGTTAAGCTATGTACAAAATGTCTTCAATGCTCAGGAATGGCATCGTTCTCCGCAGACAGGGCACGGCTTTTTATTACCTTAAATAAAAGTCTAAACTGAAACCAGAAGTCTTTTGGACTCTGCGATTTCCTGGCTCTGCATATTAATTGCTTGGGATTTTATTCTACGACAAATGCATGTATTTCTACTTCAATAAGATATGCATTTGGTTACTCATTACTTTTAAAAGTAATCAGACTATGTAAGGGTTGACATGGCCACGTAATCGAGTTATTTGCAGAAATATTGAACTCTGATAACCGGGTTTCTAGAGAGGCCAATGACCCGATTTCTCTATGCGGATTGAGGGCTCACATGGCATTTTAGAAATCAGGTTTCTGTGAATAATCGGGTTACTGAAGTGCATGGAAACCCACTAAATGTTATTTCGATTTCCCAAACATCACAGGCACAACAGACCACACTTGTGTGTGAATAACGGCGACGGCAAGCTCATTAGACGCCGAATGAGCAAGATACAGATCATTCATATCATCAGACCTTTTAAATGACAATTATGTATGACTAGTCGTATTGTGCAATTAGACATTTTAATGAGGGCAAAGTGCTCAGGAGTGACATCGGGGCATCACGTGTACATTGCAGTAATTCTGAAGTATGGCCATGTGTGCAATTTTCACATTGTTCTTTATATCGCTACGGAACATTTATTTGTTTTAAGTATTTGAAGTATGATGTTTACAAATCAATGCACTTACAATCAAACTAGGAAATTCAAAAGAAACATTTTTTAATTGAATAAAGTCATTAATATTCAAGTCTCGACTGAATGAGCTAACTCAGGGGTCCTCAATTACAGTCCTGGAGGGCCGTGGTGGCTGCAGGTTTTTGTTCCAACTCAACGGCCTAATAAGAAGCACTCATTGCTCAAGTGACACTTCAGCTTCATTTTAGTGGTCTCGCTCGTTAAGCCCATATTATATTTTAGTCTTAAACAGCTAGATTCTTGTTTTTTTAATGGCTCCTTATTAGTAGTAAGATGCAAAAGAGACAGGAAAGCAGCAGTTCTCCATTTAGCTTGTTACCATTTACACCTGTGTCAATTTGTTGTGCACTGTTTTGGTTTAGCTAAATACTTGCGAGAAAAAAGTGAAGGACTGAGAACTACTCGTCCATTTTAGACTTCAGATCATTTGGATGATATCCTTAGAAAGGGGAAGAAAATCGAGGATATGAGAATGAGCTGAGATGGCAGAGTTAAAGCACCAACAAGCCATGAAATTTTATTATTGGAAAGGATTGTTTTCTAATTAAGGAACTGGGTTGGAACAAAAACCTGGAGCCACTGCGGCCCTCCAGGACTGGCTTTGCCCACCCCTGAGCGAACTCTAAATTTCATTAAGTGCGCTTTTGAGAATTGGCCCCTCTGAATGGTGAGTCAAACTCTTTTTCTTTATTTGGGTTGCACTTTTCAGATTCTTGCTTCAGCTGCCTATGTAGATTCAATCCTCTCGACCCTCACTGTATACACAACTGAACTTTAGGATACAATCGATACACACAACTTTTTTGGACTAAAACAGAACATCAATTCTTCACCTGATTTGTTGGAATTATGAATGCTTGTCTGTGTCTGTTCAGGCACAAATACTTTTTGTAATCAGGCTGTGTGCGTTTATTGCTGTATGGTGTTTTTGGGTCATTAGTGCTGTCGGTAGTAATACATCTTTCCGCCTATTTGATTGGGTCTACTTGAATGATGTTTCACTTGGGTTTAAGTGAGAAGGGGCCGAGGACCAGTTTAATATCGGCTAACATTGTGAGCATCATCCACCTTCCTAGCTGGAGGTGAAGTCTAACCGATGTGTCCATTATAGGCCGAAAACGTCAATGTCGTGTTAAAATTATGAACATCTAGCTAATCTAAATAATTTGGTTTGCTGTGTGAGACATTAATTGCCCATCCTAAACTGGTCTAAGTGGGCGCTGTGGTAGTCTAGCAACCTATCCAGGGCTGGCTGCCACGCCACAGGACATGACTCCGAATAGGTCAAAGGATGTTGGAAGAGTATTTGTTGTCATTGCTGGTGCTTAACTACTGTACATAAGTCAGAGACTGCGGTGGGCTGGCGCCCGCCCCGGGATTTGTTTCCTGCCTTGTGCCCTGTGTTGGCTGAGATTGGCTCCAGCAGACTCCCGTGACCCTGTAGCGGGTTGGAAAATGACTGACTGACTGACTGACAAGCCAGAGAGGAACAGAATCCCACTTTACTTGGGCACAAGACTAGAAACTAGAAGTGTGACATCAGAAGCAGTACAATTGTTTCAAGATGTGCTGCAATCAATCTGCCCCACGTCCACCTCATCATTTTTTAAATGTACTTACCACGTATGACTTCTGGGTAACCAAGTTTCTTTGCCTACTTTTTCAATGCAGAATTTCTGAGGACCATTGCTCCCTATTTAAAAAAAAAATCTGTTAAGACGAGACAAAAATATGATGTTGTCCGGTACGTACCCAGAGAGAAGGTTAATTACTTGTGGTACATGCAACAAAACCTACAGACTAAATTTTGACTTCTTTGACTTCTCAACACCATGGATGCCTGGTATGTTTCTCTTTGTAAGTTAGCCTGTTCAGAATATACACTCCCCCAACACACATGGGAACAGCATCCACGTGTTGCGGTTCCCATTTTCCAAACCACAGGCAGGGCTGGGAATTGTAGTCCTACGGGACAGCTGCCTCAATGGGGAGCTGCAGGGATCAACCATCCATACTTTATGACACATCCACTTGACCCGGAAGGACCTCCACCCAAACTTTGCCCAAATACTGGAAGTTTAATTAGTACAGAGGGACTTGGACAAGGTACAAGCTTGGGCAGATATAATGTCTGTAAATGCAAAGTATTACATATAGGAAGTAAAAATGTGAGGTTTAAGCCCACAGTGGGAGGTGTGAAAACTGAAAGTACCCTTCATGAGAAGGATTCAGGAGTTGTAGAGGACTCGACACTATCAACCTCCAGGGAGTGTTCACAAGCCTTCAAGAAAGAATGTCAGGTTATATAGCACCTTGATGTGTGGAGTACAAGTCACAGGAGGTTCTGCTCAGGCTTTATAACACACTGGTGAGGCCTCATCTGGAGTCATGTGTGTAGTTTTGGTCTACAAAGGGACATAACAGCACTAGAGAAGGTCCAGAGAAGAGCGACTAGGCTGATTCAGGGCTACAGGGATGAGTTATAAGGAAAGATTAAAAGAGCTGAGAATTTACAGTTTAAGCAAAAGGAGATTAAGAGGTGACACAATTGTTTAAAATTATTAAGGAAATTATTCCGGTGGGTCAAGACTGTGACTTTAAAATAAGTTCATCGACAACACGGGGACGCAGTTGGAAACTCATTAAGGGGAGATTTCGCACAAACATTACATAAGTTTTTCTTCCCACAGAGAAGTACAGACAGAAGTACAGAATAAGTAGTGTGGTAGACAGAAGGACTTTAGGGAATTTCAAAACTAAACTTGATGTTATTTTACAAGAATTAAGTGGATAGGACGAGTGAGCTTTATTAGGCTGAAACAAGTGACCAAATCTGTTGCAGACCTGATATAAACAGGTAGGCTGCTCCAAAGCTTAGGGGTAGCTACTGCTACGGTGAGCTTAACTCTGGACCTCCTGACGACCAGCAACGAGAGAATGTGATTTCAAGAGAGAATAAGGGGTGTAAGTGGTCAGTAAGATAAGAGGGAGGGCTACTCCATTCAGGGACAAACTGTACGATTTTAAACTCCATCCTGTAGTGAACAGGAAGGCAGTGAAGAGAAGCTAAAATTGGTGTGATGTGATTCTGTTTCCGCATGCCTGTTAGACGCCGGGCCATCCTGCATCCTGGATTAGTTGAAAATGAACAAGGGATGACTGGTTAACTCCAGTAAAAAGTGAGTTGCAATAGTCAAGTCCAGAAGAGACAAAGGCATGAATTAGTTTTTAAAAATCATCTGCAAAAAGAAAAGGCTCGACTTTAGTTAATACGCTGAGCTGACAGAAACAGGCTTTAACAATGGAGCTAACTTGTTTGTCGAATTTGAGGGCGCTATCAAAACTCACGCCAAGATTTTTTGTGAAGGGTTTACAAGAGGTTGTCAAAGGAACTTGTAGGAGGTACAAGTAAGATCAGAAGGTCCAAAGCACACAATCTGTTTTTTTAGTCATTTACACTGAGAAAATTTAGTGACATCCATATTTTAATATCTTTCAGATATTCCAATAAGGGTTTAAGAGAATTTGTGTATCATCTGCATAGCAATGAAAAGAATCATGTTTTTAAAAATGGATCCTGAGGGTAACAGGGACAATGAAAAAAAAGAACAGGCCCAAGGATAGATCCTTGAAGGACCCCACAGATAACAGGAGCCAAGGAAGAGCCTGTTGGGTATGACCTGAACCATTCCAAAGCATGGCTCAGGATGGGTGAGAAGGATGCTGTGATCAGCTTTATCAAATACTGCAGTTGGATCTAAAAGCAACAAGGCAGCAGGACCCCCAGAGTCACCTACTAATAAACACCCTTAAAAGTGCTAACTCTGTGCTGTGGTGAGCCTTCATACCAGACTGGAAAAACTTCAAAAATATCACTTTCATCTAAAAAAAGGTCTGCAGTTGTAGAAAGACAGCCTTTTCCAGAATTTTAGAAACAAAAGGCAACATGGAGATGGGTCTCTAGTTTGAAAAATCTTTAAATTCTAAACTGCTATGTCCAGAACGCAAGGCCCAATCACTTCAAAGACACTTTTAAGAAGACAAGAGGGAACAATATTTACCAGGAATAGTTGTGGGATTAAAGTGACTAATTACTTCTGCCGGAAACAGAAGAGATTCAGGCTCAATGTGATGAAAAACAACTGAGCACATAGTAGGGTCTGACGGGTTATCAACAGGGGGTGTAATATGCGATCAGGAAGTTTTGAACAAAAAATGAATCACTTGCATGATGGTCTATGACAGTCAAAATATCCAAAAGGAGTCTGCAAAACTCAGACAAGTGCTGGCACCTACCGAGAAACTAGTCACGCCAGTAGCATGCATAAAGGGTGGCGATTCTAGAGTTACGATACTGCAGAGGCACCAGGGAACTCTAAGCAATTGCACAGGGCAGGGGATGTGGACCCAAAGTAGTGGAGATGTTACTTTGCAAAAAAACATGGCTTCTTCCAGAATGTTTTGCTGTGGTGTGATTACTGCTTATTACTAACTGAGGTGAGCTGTGCTCATTGCCAGCAGCAGCCAACTTGGTTTAATGCATTTGAATATTTCCATGCTGGCTTCACTTCGGTACACGTAATATATAATGCATTTGCTCGTATGGTGCTCACCCTACATGAATACATACAATGAAGCAAGATGCAATGTACGTAATGCACATCAAGCAGTAATAATAATAATAATAATAATTCTTTGCATTTATATAACGCTTTTCTCACTACTCAAAGCGCTGAGCAATTGCAGGTTAAGGGCCTCGCTCGAGGGCCCAAAAGAGCAGAGTAGTAAGCTACCATCTGATTGATACAGAGCTACCAGGCATACTTAACTTACCGACCCAGTAAAACGCTCACGTAATATAATCACGTTTTCTTCTTACTTGTTATTGCCTCACAGGCAACATTTAACTTTGGCTAAATGGCACCTTTTGGTGACTACAACTAGCGTATGTTGTATCACATTGACATTTACCTACCTATTAAAACTGTCGTGTAAAAGGATAGATACAAAAAACTGGGTCAATGCATTTATATCGACATGCTGCACCAAATAAAAATCTTCAAGTCCTCTGTATCAGTTTAGAGTTAGCATCTCTGCTTCAAGTGTTTAAAGATGTGCTGTGCAGGACTATGAAACAAGATGACGCCGGCTCAGTTTCTACCACTAAGTCTCTGGAAACCCCTGAACAAGTTGCTTAACCTGATAAAATTCACATACATAAATACTGAGACAATTTTATCAGATCTCTTTATGTAAAAGCATTAATTGTATGAACATAAATAAATAAATAAATTTACAGTAGTTGTCAATACATACCCATAAGCTCAGCAAAGCCACCAAGTGGTAATCGACAGGTACCCGTTACAAACTGCATTAGTCTGAGACGAACTTCGTTGTCCATCTCTTTAACAAACTGTTAAAATGAAAGAAAACAAAAATGAAATGTAGACGCAAGACAAAGAAGGAATGAAAGTAAAGTCAAAGAAAGTAAACTTGTTTGGAGAGTTGTCGCTTGGTCACCTGGTGAGAAATACCATGCAAGAACAAAGTCATTTGTACTGTTGTGCTGTCTTGTAAAGCACGTTGAGCTACACTGTTTGTATGAAAATGTGCTCGAGAAATAAATAATGTGCTTCTGCGGTGGCCATGATAGATTGGCCATTGAGTTGTGTGGTGAGCGTTACTTGTGTTCTGGTTCATGTGTTGCATGGCCAACCTACCTAGAATGAGGTCTCTCTCTGAATTGCCTTTCTTAGAGAGTCAAGGGTGGGACATTGGGGTGTCAAATAACAGGACCTGTTAAAACCCACTGAGTAATTCCTTGTATGATTTTGAGCTCCACAAGAAATGAATCATTGGTTCAAACAGTGGGTCCAGCAGTGCTGATACACCAATTTCTGTTCTCTTTATAAAAGCTTGCTTCTCAAAATGTTTTTATTACTCCAACTATGTAAAACATGAAACTTAACAAATGTCTGAAAATGTATGAATATTCTATAACACAATGGCTACAAATTACTGAACACAGACTGACTTGAATTTCTAGTTTTCATTTGTGGTTAGCATAGGTAGCAAACAAGAGTGAGGGTTGGTATTTGATCCACTGCTGTAAGGAGAATGGACTCGAAATCTGCAAGCCTCATATTATTGAGATGTCTTTGCTGCCGTCTATCAGACAAAAACCAAACAATTCACTACAAATGACTTTGTTCGATGCTTAGAAACAGTTTTAGCCCTTGATGGTGACTTTTGTCAATGAAAAAGTTAATTAATCTGTTGAAATCTACCATCCCAGTCGGAAAAGTCTGAACAGTATGGAAAATGCAAAAAAAAAAAACCCAAAAAGCTACAAGTCCAGACGCCGCAGTCTGTGATGGTATGGGTTGTGCCACTGCCCTGGCTGAGGGTAACTCGCGCTTCTGTGAAGGCACCATTAATGCCGAAACTACATACAGACTTTGGAGCAACATAGGCTGCCTTCAAGACGACATCACTTTCATGGACACCAATGCCTAATTTAGCAAGAACCACCTTCTTCACGCATTGTAAAGCCATGGCAGCATAGGAAGAGGGTGTGGGGCCTCAGCTGGTTTGCCTGCAGTCCTGACTTGTCCCCAATTGAGAATGTAAAATGCAATAGTGAAGACCCCATGCTTTTGTACACCTTAAAACTCAGAATGGGACAAAATGACCCCTGAAACACTCCAGAAATTAGGGTCTTCAGTATCTAAATGTTTATTAAGTGTTGTGAGAAGGAAAGGCAACGTTATTTACTACCATCCAAACTTTATTGGAGTACATTGCAAGTATGAAATTCAAAGTAAGTGTTTTGAAAAAAACAAAAAAAAAAAAAACGAATTACTTAAGGCATCACGCAATGTGCTACTACAGGTAGTCCCCAAGTTATGGACATCCGACCTACGACTTAGGAACAGGGCCGCAGCTGCGACGCATGCGCCTCAGTAGCTGCTGCTCTGTCATCTTTGGCCTGGGGACGCTGCGAGCGGTGGGAGGACGGAGGCGATTCCGCTGCTCGCACAGTGTAGTGTCCCTCAGGTGGCTCCTGGTAGTAAACGGTGACCCGTGCTCATGTGCAGGACGGAGTCTTGATGGGACGGTTTGCTGCCCAACCACCACACCGCCGCAGCTACTGCTCCCTGACTGGATGCAGGCTGGACTGAGCGGAAGGGGGCTTTTCACTGCTCTTCCACCACACACGGCAGCCCCATTCGTTCTCGGTGGGCGGCTGGTAATGCTGCAAGCGGTGACCCGTTGAGGCTGAACGGGGCGGCGGGGGGTATTGTTGTAGTGTGCCTTGGGTGGATGCCAGTTAGTGGGCGATTCACTACCCGCCTATGGCCACACCATGTTTGTTCTCGGTGGGCGGACGCTGCAGGCAGCATACTGGAGTGGGGGCGACTGTGGGGTGGGCAGGTGGTGAACCACCCCTAGCCACCCCCATCCATTCTCAATAGTAAGCCTGCTTGTACCGTTATGCACTTAGCAGGAAGTTGTCTCTCATCAGTACATCAGACGTGTTGACGACGGGTGCCTTCCTGCTGTGATAGCGTGTTACAGTGCTGTGCTGAAGAGCTCACCTTAACCTTTTGTCTTCTTCACCTTTCAAGAATGTCTCTGAAACACAAATCTGATGCAAGTGCTAGTGATACAGTAAAGAACAGAAAAACCATCACCATTGAAAATAAAGTAGAAATAATAAAAAGGTCAGAGAGAGGTGAAACTCCATCATTCATTGGCAGAGCACTTGGTTACAGTCGGTCAACAATAGCATTTATTAAAATAACGGACCTGTTCCGACTTGCATACAAATTCAACTTAAGTACAAATCTACAGTCCCTATCTCGTACGTAACCCGGGGACTTGCCTGTATATTGGTTTCAGGTCAAAGATCATTTACTATCATTTGCTAATCACACTGTGTTTCCATACCATTGCACCATTTTCTGAGTTGGGGTTGTAGAAGAGTTAAGAGATGTACACCAATTTATAATATTCAAAATGTAAGCGACTTTACAATGAATGGTATATTAACTTGCCAGCAGTGAAAAGCAGAGAACAAGTCGGTTTCACAGTTTTGCCCTTGTTAAGTGCTGTAGGATCACAACCATGTAAGACAGCAAATGCTTAAGAATCACTGCTACTTGTGAAAAAGAATGAACTGCAAAATGTGCTCGTGTTATGCAAACGGCAAAATCATTATCGGCGAGGTAACCTCTGCTGAGCTCTCTCGACACCTGTACTTGTGAAATTTAATAATGCAGGAGAACACAATGGGTGGATTTTGAACCATTCCCCTTTGTGAACATTTTCCAGATTCTGAATGTTAAGTCTATGTGCGGATTTCTCTTTCAGTCAGCATTTCCTTCTTCATTTTAAGGGCTTTTATTGCCATGAAATTGTATCCGTTTAATGTCCACCTGGGACCAAATCAATGATTTCTGGCAAAGGAAGCCAGGTTCTCGGCCAAGAGATCTATATCCTTAGTAGAGTCCAAGATGCCAGTGTCAGAGACAGAAATGTGGCACCACATCATTCATAGCCCACTGTGAGTACAAAGTTTCTTTCTTCTGATGTCAAACATTTCTTGTTGGCAGGACTTCATTCTGGAAAGCAGCTAGTCAGCATGAAATCACTTGTTCATGTGACAATTACAATATATACGCCACCAGACAGTCCACTCCACTATATGAATACTTTTGAATGAAAATTTTGGAATTAAGGCTGCATATTTCACTTCTTACAATTATTTTATTAATTCATCTGTGAAGATGGACTACTTACAGTCATAAGAAAAAGTTTGGGAACCCTTGCATAATAATTGACGCTTCTTTCAACACAAAAGATGACAGTGGTATGTCTTTCATTTCCTAGGAGTACTGCTGTGTTTTCCGAACAAAGATTTTCAGTGACGCAGTATTTAGTTGTATGAAATTAAATCAAATGTGAAAAACTGGCTGTGCACAAATGTGGGTCCCCTTGTCATTGTGCTGATTTGAATGCCTGTCACTGCTCAATGCTGATTACTTGGTATGATGAGCTCGTTAAGCCTTGAACTTCATAGACAGGAGTGTCCAATCATGAGTGGTCAAAGGTATTTAAGGAGGTCCATTACAAGTTGTGCTTCCTTCCCTTTGACTGTCCTCTGAAGAGTGACAGACAGCATGGGATCCTCAAAGCAACTCTCCAAAGATCTGAAAACAAAGATTGTTGAGTCTCCTGGTTTAGGGGAAGGCTACAAAAAGCCATCTCAGAGATTTAAACTGTCAGTTTCAACTGTGAGGAATGGAATCAGAAAATGGAAGGCCACAGGCACAGTTGCTGTTAAACCTCAGGTCTGGCAGGCCAAGAAAAATACAAGAGCGGCATATGAAGAGGCAGGATTGTAAGAATGGTGACAGACAACCAAAGATCACCTCCAAAGACCTGCAAGAACATCTCCCTACAGATGGTGTATCTGTACATCGTTCTGCAATTCAGTGCAATTGGCAGGGTGATGAGAAAGAAGCCCTTTCTGCACTCACACCACAAACAGAGTCACTTGTTGTATCAAATGCTCATTTGGGAACAAAGTGCTTTGGACTGATGAGACAAAAAGTGAGCTAAAAGCGCTTTGCATGGCGGTAGAAGAATACCGCATTCCAAGAAAAACACCTGCTACCTCCTGTCAAATTTGGTGGAGGTCCCATCATGCTGTGGGGCTGTGTGGCTAGTTCAGGGACTGGGGCCCTTGTTAAAGTCGAGGGTCGGATGAATTCAACGCAATATCAACAAATTTTTCAGGATAATGTTCAAGCGTCAGTCACAAAGTTGAAGTTACTTATGCAGGGGTTGGATATTCCAACAAGACAACGACCCAAAACACAGCTGGAAATCTACAAAGGCGTTCTTGCAGAGGGAGAAGTACAATGTTCTGGAATGGTCGTCACAGTCCCCTGACTTGAATATCATTGAAAATCTATGGAATAATTTGAAGCAGGCTGTCCATCAAATTGAACTGAACTGGAGAGATTTTGTATGAAGAAGGTCAGAAACACCTCCATCCAGAGTCCAGACACTCATCACAGGCTATAGGAGGACAGCGTCTGGAGGCTCAAAGGAGCAAAAGGAGGCTCAACTAAGTACTGATGTCATATCTCTGTTGTGGTGCCCACATTTATGCACCTGTCTAATTTTGTTATGATGCATATTGCATATTTTCTGTTAATCTAATAAACTTAATGTCACTGCTGAAATCCTACTGTTTCCATAAGGCATGTCAGATATTAAAAGGAAGTTGCTACTTTGAAAGCTCAGCCAACGAGAAACAAAAATCCAATTAAAAAGAATTAACAGGGGTTCCCAAACTTTTTCATATGACTGTACCTTTTTGTTAGTTCCTTGCCTTCTGAACGCATTAGACAAAATGATTGTTAATATCTGTTCTGAAGCCTAAGTGTAACAAGAAATCTAAAAGTAAAGCTTAGGGTTACGTTATCTTTAAATGCATTAAACTCAGGCTATGGTCCACACGATTACTTTCTTTTTCTTAAACCCAGACATTAAGTCTCTATTTTCAAGTTCTCTCCACAATGCCTGAACGTTTTAACCTCAAAAACTCCTCTTCCTGTTTCCATCAATGTCCACATGCTTAGTGTAGGTGACTGGCTGAGTCACATGAGTTTAAAAGTGGATGGAGATGCTTTTGTTGTGAATGATCTGAAACCATTACTGTGGATGGAGGTCATTTTACTGTTTTGGATGCCCTACTCTTAGGCCTCACCCATACAGCTATGTTTTAATTTAAAACAAAGGAGGTAAAGGGTGGCACAGTGGCACACTGGTGGAGTTTGCATGTCCTCCCCATGTCTGCGTGGGTTTCCTCCTGGTGCTTCAGTTTCTTCCCACAATCCAAAGACATGCAGGTTAGGTGCATTGGTGATCCTAAATTGTTCCGAGTGTGTGCTTGGTGTGTGTGTGCTGGCGCCCTGCCTGTGATCTGTTCCTGCCTTGCACCCTGTGCTGGCTGGGATTGGCTCCAGCAGACCCCTGTGACCCTGTGTTAGGATATAGCAGGTTGGAGAATGACTGACTGACAAAGGAGGTAGCCTAAGGCTAGGGCATCCAATTGTTTTGTAACTTCTTCATTTGAAAACTTCACTCATTGTAGTACTAGGTTGTTGTACCGTGTTAGCCATTATGAATGTAGAGAAAAGCCAAGCAAACTGACCCCTTTTAGTGGCTAACTAAATAGATTACAATATGTAAGCTTTCAAGGCAACTCAGGCCCCTTCTTCAGGCAGAGATGTCATACAGAAACTGGAGTTCCCTGTGTTTATATCCACACACCAGGACAAGAAACAACATTGGGAAATCTTTAAATGAAAACTCTTAAATGTAAAAAATTAATAGATTCATTCAGGCTAAGATTAATTAAACAGGAGAGAGAACAACAATGTATGGTCAAGATCTTTGGATAAGATAACTGTATAAGTATAATAAACACTTTGTTATCCGTACTGTTAATTTTAATTATTTGAGTTTTTTGTGTAAACCCCCATAAAGCAGTGGTACTCTGGTTCAATCCTAGGTAACTCTATGGCTGCAGGTTTTCATCATAACCTTACAAAGCAGACATGCTACATTTTCACTGAATCAGCAGGAATTTAGATGCATAATAATTTTTTTTTTTTGTGTCTTGGTGTTTTGTTCTTTTTAATTATCAGGTTATTCTTTGTCATTTACCATTGAAGTAGCTCCACTTTAGCAGTCAGTGGCACTTGCTTTGGTGTCTGCGATTCTGATTGCCAGTATTTTGTCACAATTAAGACAGACCTTACAGTAAAAATACAATTACGACAGAGCTTATGGTAAAAACACAAACATTCACAATGTCTTATAAATGTAAATCGAAAACTGATTCACTTCTCTGAATGCAAAATAAGAGATGAAATAAAAAGGACAGTTAAATAATGATTAAAGATAAAAATGAAAGGTAGTGGAGCCCGACCCAGGACTGAACTTGAGAACCATGGCTATTAAGGATTAGCCCAAGACCAACTGACCAAAGAAGCTTCATGACGTGGTGTCTGCTCTTCTCTACTAGAGATTTTTGTTTTCACCCTTTCACTGGCCCTTTGGTTGGCCTGGATGCTCTTTTTGTCAATTACATATAACCTGTGACCAGGCCCGCCGCCAGAAATATTTGGGCCCCAGACAACTGGGTACGTGTGGGCCCCTCTGCCTTCCCCCGGGTCCCCACATGCCAAAACCTTCAAATACGTATACAAAATGATCGAAATGTAGTTTATCCGACAGCGACAATGCTGCATTTATGAATACCATACTTGATGAGTTAAGCCTTCTCGCACATCAAAGTTTGACTGCGAGAAGGAAAGCCAGTGCTAACGGAAACTCGTAGCGGAACTGAAACAATACATTAATGAGATATGCCTATGTATTATCTAACGTGAAACGGTACAATGACACCAATGCAATTAAGAGGATGAACATCTGAACATGTTAATATATACTAACGGTTAGGGTTATCTACATGGTGTACAACATTGTATCAAACTTCAAAGTTTTCAAAAAATCCGGGTGATCCAGAATCTTTAGTGATACAAAACCAACGCACACTCATCACTGCTTTAAAAGCAACAATAAACACCCAAGCGAATGAATTATCAAACTACAGAGACGGACTTCTGCTACACCATACACGTCAATATCCATGATAGTGCACAACAATATCGCTGTTGTCTGAGACAGAACAGCGTCTGTGTGTGTGAATCGGAAGTGTTCAATTACAGCCAGCGAAGTCAATCCATTATCCACGCACCCTGTACAACAAACATACTACTCAACATCAAGCTCAAGGACATCGGCGTCGGCTCTCCTTTGTCTTTGAGAAGCATACCGCTGCCGGCCCCCTTTGACAAGCGAGCTTCACAAGACACGAGCACGATATCTACTTGCGTGGAGCGTGCGGCTATTAAAACACTCACTTGTACTGTTGTAAGCTAAATGATTTAACTTTTCTATTACATGTAACTTGAATAATTGTCCGAATATCTACGCGCACAACATTGGCATAAAAAAAATCAAGCGTGAATGGGCCCTCTTCCGTTAGGGCCCCAGACCAGAGTCCCGTTTCTCCCCCCTGGCGGCGGGCCTGCTGTGACCTTACATATCCTATCAGTTGTCCAGATTCACTCTCCATTACAGGAGAAGACAAAAGGACTTACAAAAACCATCACAAGCAGATATTTAGGACAACTTGAAGGTTTCTAAAAAAGCATACTGTATTTACCTGCCAGAACCAAATAATCTGTTTGCTGTTTCTTGTGTAATGACGATAAATCGTATTCCTTTGCCAATCCTGAAGATCAACTTCTTGCATGCCACAAAGCATAACCTGAAATGAAAAGATTTCTTCTTTAGCAAAACCTCTCCAACAATGTCAACATGGCTTACTGAATGGCTCAAAGACGTCAGACTGCATTGTTATGTATGACAGTATCGCCAAACTACCACAACTGTGAAGCACCTCATTTAACTCTTTTAGGGCAGATGTCGACTTTTGTCGACAGGAGGGGTTGAGGGTGAATGTCAACAAAAGTCGACATCCAGGGGTAGAGGGCGACAATCAGCTGTTAATAGTGACAAAACTTACTGTTACGTCACAGGCATTCCCTCTCTGCTCGGAGGAATGTTAGACTCATTGATTCGCCATTTAATCCTTGCGTGTGCGTGAGTTACGAAATGTAAACAAATGTAACCAAAGACAAGATGGCATCGCCATCTCACGAGGGAGCGAAGCGAGTGCACAAAAGAAAATACGATGTTTTGCGCATTATCGCTGAGTCGGACTCCGATTTTTCTGAATCTGATTTTGTTGACAGTGATCAGGAGATCGAGCAAGAGAGTGAGTTACTGGCATCTGCTGATCAGACACCAGCCGATGCCACCCCAGCTGATCGCCTAGCAGCTGAGCCCATTCGCGCAGCCGACGCACCTATGGCAAGGTTCGTGTGGGAGGAATACCCAGACATTGATCTGTGGGAGCCAAACTGGCTACCGGACTTCACAAGACGTCATGGCTTGCTGTTGGACACGACAGATTACCAGTCGCTGGACTACTTCAGGCTGCTCCCTCCTGATGCTGCTTTTCAGCTACTGTCAGACGACACAGACAGGTATGCAGAGCAATTTTTTGAATCGCGGGCTGCTCTTGCATCACATTCTTGTTTTTCAAAGTGGAAACCAAAAGACGAGATGAAGGGCATTGTGGTGTCATTACAAATAGAGATGGGATTAGACTGGTGATATAACTTCAGGGAGCATTGGTCCAAACGTGCTTTGTCCCCTGGTGGCTTTGGACAGGTTATGCCGCGTGATGATAGGTATGAGCTGCTGCAAAGTTGTACTCACTTCTGTGATAACCAGAAGCAAATGCCAAGGGGTGAGCCAGGCTATAACCCTATGTGTGAAGTTCAGCCCCTGCTTGACACTTTGGAACCAACATATAAACAATTTTATCAGCCTGGCCGTGATTTGTCTGTGCATGAATCTATAATAAAATATAAGGAACACGAATATATGCCAGACATGCCCACAAAGTATGGCATAAAGGATTTTGTACTGACAGAAGCAAACACCGGTTTCTGCCTGCAAGTTATTACATATACTGGAAAGAGAGAACTGTCTCTTGACAAGTCAGGCTGTGCTGGAGCTGCTTCAGGGCTGTGAACATCTGGGTCATGTTGTGTACATTTGGACAATTTTTATACATGTCCAGAATTGTTCATGGAGCTACAGAGCAGGGGAATTGGAGCTTGTGGCACAGTGAGGGTGAACAGGAGACACAGGCCTTCACAGGCTGAAGATGGAGAGGTGACAATATGGTTTTCATGAGGGCAGAAAACTTGGTGGCACTGGCATGGCACGATGTCAAATGGGTGACTTGTCTCTCTACAGTACACACTTAATAATATATGTGAGAAAGTGCAGCAACAGACAACTGAAAAGGAGGCACCAGTGCAACTCGTATTATAAGCAGTGCAACGTGGCAATGCATGCAATTGGCTGCATTGAGCGAGATCGGACTGCGCAGGACTTTGCCATGTAACATGCACTGTATGTGAAATCATATACAGTAGTATGCAGGCTCATATAACATGCAAGACAGTAACATTTGTCAAAAGTAAATATTTTTTGTTGATTTGATATGTTAAACAGCTGCTTTGTGTTCTTTTTTTAAAAAAGGTTAGATTTTGGAAAAATATTCAGCCCTGGGAGAAAAGAAACAAACAAAAAAAAATTAGCCCTAAAAGAGGTAAGACCAAAAATGGCAAATAACATTAAAAAAAGAATTCCGTTTTAAAACATCTGTAAAAGACAAAAGCTGGGAATGTTCTTTACTGTATAATTTTATGTAATAGAGCACTTGTAAGTACAGCCACAAAGAAGAGACATACGATCGCTCTGAACTCCAAATGACATATTTAAAGATTCTCTACCTCTAACTCCTTCTCATCAAAGTACTGAAGCCACTGAAGAGGCACCACTTCATTAAAGCCATCAAGGAAAGCTTTGGTTTGTTCTTCAACTCCTCTAGAGATTCTCCATTCTGACATTAAGCTGAAACAAAAGTGATTTCAACATGAAGTATCAACGTACAAAACAAGTAAACCTTATTGTTCATTACAACAGTTTAAACTTTGGTGACCAATACTGATTGCTTTCTGTCACTGTGACTGTTGTGCAAAGCCTACGTAAGATCTGGGTATGATTGTTTACATTTGTAGCCCAGGCCAGAAAGTTGGTCATAAAAATCATTAGGAAGCTTTTTTGGGGTCTGGCAAAAATGAAGAAAATAACTTGATGGGGAGACGACAGGTGATGTGCTGAGGTGGTTTGGGAATGTGGAGCAAAAGGCAAATGATGACTGGGTGATCTCCCGAGATAGAGGTGGATGATGGGGTCAGAGGTCGTGCCAGGTGATATGATATGAATGGGTTTCACCCTAAAGGATGCCCAAGACCGTGAAGGGTGGAGGCAAAAGACATGGGAGGCAACAGCTAACCTACGTAAACAAGGAAAATATCCATTAAATGGGTGATGATGATCCTGCCTGTGAAACATTTCACTGTTAACATCAAGTCCTGTCTGGCAGGGGGAAATCTGTAGAGGATGTGTGACAAAGTAAGAGGTTGGGCACGTGGCCATTCCTGGATGGGAAAGATCACTACTTCATGCTGATTAAGTGTTTATCAGTCGAAAACTGGTGATATGGTATACATTTACATGAATACTGTGAAAATAATTAAATATGCAAATACAGCAAATTGTGTTTAGTTAGCAGAGAAGGCTGATAATGTTACTAAACAGACATAAGGCAACACCCTTGGCATCAGAATCTTCAAGGTGCATTCTGGCAAAGATCAAACAAGCCTTAATGTGGCCTTTCTTGAGAAGTGGCTTTTTCCACGCGACCCTCCCGATCAAGCCACAATTGTGGAGCGGTGGTGAAATTGTTGTCACGTGCACACCATTAATGACCACTCTTTGCCATCAAATCCTGTAACTCCTTCAAAGTGGCCATTGGCCTCTCGGTAGCCTCTCTTACCAGTTTCCTCCTTGCTCTTCCATCCAGTTTGGAGGATCCAGGGAGGGTCCTAGTAGTACCAAACACTTCTTTATGATGGACTTTACTGAGCTCCTTGGGATTGATAAAGCCTTTGAGATGTTTTTATTTCCATCTCCTGCCTTATGTCTCTCCACAACTCTATCCCTGAGATCTTTTGAAAGTGTCTCGCCACCCATAGTCAGTTGTTTGCTGTCAGTCGCACTACCAAGCAAGGGAATGAATGCTCCAGGAACAGCTTCACTAATCACACCGATTATAATTGATCAGAGGTGGAAGGAAGCCAGTAACCATGGTGTACAATGGAAATGGGGGGCACTCAGTCCTGATTGAGTGTGTGTTTTGATCCTTTAATCATCGCAGGAGTTCTTGTTTTTTATTTTTGTGTTTAAGTTGTAGCTGTGATGTCTTTCACTTGGATGTTATAGATTCCAATAAGTAAGTAATGCTGGAAAAAATATTGGTTCATGTGTTTTCATTTAAGGCCGTAAAGCAAAAAAAAAAAAAATGGAAATATTTCGAAGGAGGGGATTCTTTTCTATACCCACTGTATATATAGTGCTTCTACCACTACCTAAAGCGCTTTTCACAGTAAGTGGGGATCCACTTCAACCACCACCAATGTGCAGCATCCACCAGGGTGATGCAACAGCAGCCATTTTTGTCACCACACATTACCTATTAGGTGGTGAAGTGGTGACATTGTTAGCCAAGAAGAGAAAGGGGACGAATAAGGGGCCAGAATGACAAAGCCATGGTGGGCAATTGAACCTGGACATCAGGATGCACCCCACTTTTTACAAAGGATGCCCAGGTATCTTTTGTGATCACAGAGAGTCAGGACCTCAGTTTTATGTGACATCTGACGGCCGGTGGCACCACATACACTGTGTGCACAATTATTAGGCAAGTTGTATTTTTGAGGATTCATTTTAATATGGAACAAACACAGTGCTATCAGTCAATCCAAAATGTTAATAAACCTGAAACCTGAATGTTTCACAACGGAAATGTGAGTGTGAACATCATCAGGGGAATACATATGTGCGCACAATTATTAGGCAACTATTAGTGTGCAGATTTATTATGCAACTAAAGGAAAAATGAAAATGTTCCCATCTCACTTGTTTCTTTTCATCTGTTATAGTGAGAATAATAAACAAACACCTCAAAATTTACAAATAAACATCTCTGACATTTCAAAAAAAATCAATCAATCAATCAATGACCAATATAGCCACCCTTCTTTCCAATAACAGTCATAAGCCTTTCCATTCATGGAGTCTGTCAGTTTCTTGATCTGTTGATGATCAGCTTTTTGTGGAGCAGTGACTACAGCCTCCCAGACACTCTTCAGAGAGGTGGATTGTTTTTCTCCCCCGTAAATCTAGCGTTTAAGAAGTGCCCACAAGTTCTCGATAGGGTTTAGGTCAGATGAGGAAGGGGGGCCATGTCATTATTCCTTCATCTTTAAGGCCTTTACTGGCTGGCCACGCAGTGGAGAACTTCGATGCAAGTGATGGAGCATTGGCCTGCATAAAAATCCTGGTCTTCTTCCTGTATCACTGTTTGAAGAAAGTGTCTTCGAAAAACTGGCAGTAGGTTTGGGAGTTGATTTTGAGTTCATCTTCAATGCAAAAGGTCCAACTAGCTCATCTTTAAAAATACCAGCTCATACCAGTACCCCACCTCCACGTTGGAGTGGAGCTCTGTGCCCATTACTGATCCACAGGTCCATCCATCTGGTCCATCAAGAGTCACTCTCATCTCATCGGTCCATAAAACCTTTGAAAAAAATCTGTCTTCAGATATTTCTTGGCCCAGTTTTGACGTTTCAACTTATGTTTCTTGTTCAGTGGTGGTTGGGTTTCAGCCCTCCTTACCTTGGCCATGTCTTTGAGCACTGAACACCTTGTACTTCTGGGCACTCCAGGTAGGTTGCAGCTCTGGAATATGAAAGTACTGGAGGATAATGGGTTCCTGGTAGCTTCACGTTTGATTCTTCTCAAATCTTTGGCAGCTAATTTGCGTCTTTTGTTCTCAACACGTTTCTTGCGACTCTGTTGACTATTTGCAACAAAATGTTTGATGGTTCTGTGATCACACACCAATATCTTAGCAATTCCAAAAGTGCTGCATCCCTCTGAAAGACTTTTTACAATTTTTGACTTTTCAGAGTCAGTTAAATCTCTTTTTGGCCCATTTTGCCCGAGGAAAACTAGCTGCCTAATAATTCTGCACACCTTGATATAGGGTGTTGATCTCCTTAGGCCACACCCTCCCTCATTACACAAATACACATCACCTGACGTGCTGAAATCCAATAAGCATTCAAGTTAATACAGCTTGGAGTTGGAATATACGCATTCAAAATGATGATATGGTCAAAATACTCACTTGCCTAATAATTGTGCACACCGTGTATTGTACACTTTCAGTAAGCGCTGTCAACATTTTTTCTTTTTACTTTATATTGATTTGTTGCAGATGTTTCAATTACATTGTAGCTTCATGTTCAGACACTTTGACGTGGCATGCAGTTTCACAATAAGATTGTATAACGTGCAACCTTCGATTCATAGCATACTGCATGCATTTTAAACAGAATCTGTCTTCAAATTTACTGTTTTATTATAAATCCTAAGAGACACTGCTCAACAAAGGATGAATGAGCCACACTTAGCTCTGATATTTAGCCTAAGCTACATTTTAATCTTTAATTATTCAAGGAAAACCTTTTTTGAAGTGCAACTTTCTTTGTACTTATTTATTGTTATTTATCATGTTAACTTATTTATTGTAATGTTATTAAAAATATTTTTAATAATTACTCACATTTTAACCCTACCCTAATAATGGAAACCATTAAGCAACTGATGCAAAAATACAGTATTTATCAATTCACCTCAAAAAATGACTATCATCTCCTAAAATGGGGCGCCCCCCCCTGCTACTGTGTATCTGATTTTTGTGGGATATGCGGTGTTATAAATTAAATGCATCATAAATAATAAGCAAATCAGGTGTACCAGCTTCTGAATACTATTTGAGCTGAAACTTAGCATGCAATATTTGCTGTTATTAAAACAAGCATTTTAACGATTACAAGTACTTAATCTGTTAATATCTCTGTAAGCCTTGGTCTATCCTGGGGTCTCCTCCCAGCTGGTTGTGCCCATAGAATCTCCACAGTGAGGTATCAGCATCATATGCCCTGACCACCTCAATTGGCTCCTTTCGAGATGAAGGTGCATTACTTCTCCCAGATGGCCTGGAAAAGCCTTGGCATCCCACATTATGAGTTGGCAAGTGTGGCTGTGGAAAGGGACGTATGGGCATCGATGCGAAGGCTATTGTCCACTTGACCCATTAACACTAGAATTACCAGAGCCTACGAAAAAACTCGTAATTCCGTCCCACCTTAAACTGCTTCTTAAATCCCTTCACACCTCTCCGCCAGCGCCCTTTGTCTTCTAAATGTGCTGATAAAGAGAAGCGGCTATTCCATCCCCCCACCAATTTAGAACGTGCACGAACTTCTCTCAGCTCAGGCCTTGATTGAGTATCTGGGAGTGAAGTGGAGTTTTAGAGTGAAATAATAGATCGTTGTTTGGAACACACGCATTTCATGTCTGTTCCGTTTCTACAGTAATCTGTGTCAACACATTGTTAAAACAGAAACTTTTTTTATATTCTAGTAGTAGATGACAAAATGTAGGCATAAACTATATAATGTATGAAGCCTGAAGTCCAAATAGCAAAGAAACATTTTCACAAGAATAACACAATTGCACTTTTATTCAAACATATAACTGCAGAAAAAAAAAGCCTTAACATGCGACATTGACACCAGTTTACTATAACTGACTCCGTGGTTCAATAGATACAGCCCCGCTTGGGAATCAAGGGTCACGGGTTCGATCCTGCGCCTCCCTTTTGAGAAGTAAACTGTTCTTAGTCTTACTGTTTTAGAATAAAACATACATTTGATTTCAGTCTGTAACAGCCGGTGCAATTTATGATCTTTGTAAAGGTTAGCTTTTTTTTTTATTCACTTTTCACTCTCTCAGTCGCGTTCAGAATCAATCCATACAACCCCATCTGACACGGCTGTTTTCACTAAAGACGCGCTATAGCTCTGCAGTGTACCACGATGCATACTAACGCCCCGGTTCTGACACACAAGCGCTGGCGAAGCTGCCTTCTTCGATCTCACCGTCACTTGCTTTTCTTTTTATTCAGTTTTATTGAGTGTTCCTGCTGTATGTTTTTCTTTTGCACCCAGGACATGCAGAAGAAAGAATGGTAAAGACCAACTTCGGCGCTATATGCAATCATCAGACACTCCCCATCTGCCCGTGTCACTCAAACACAGGAACATATATTGGTGTAAAAGTATAACAAAAGTGCACTTTTATTCAAGTGCACTTTTTCCATCGCTTTTCCTGTAAGAAGCAGTGTACACACTTCTCTCTATGCTGTGGTTTCTATTACACACCTGAAAGAAAGAGACAATACATATGAACATATCCAGCATACAGCAACATGCGGGGACTGGCAGGAACACTCAATAAAACTGAATAAAAAGAAAATCAAGTGACGGTGAGATACGAAGAAGCAGCTTCGCCAGCGTCTGTGTGTCAGAACCGGGGGCGTTAGTATGCATCGTGGTACAGCACAGAGCTATAGCGCGTCTGTATTCTGTTTCTTTTGTACTCCAGGGCACGCAGAGGAGAGAATAGTAAAGAGCAGTAAGTTCGGCGCTATATGCAATCATCAGACACTCCCCATCTGCCCGTTGTTTTGTTATACTTTTCAATACTTTTATACTGCTCAAACGGGCATGCTCAAAAATACACGTGTAATGCCACGAAAAGTGCACGCAGACACTTCATTTCAAACAAAACAAGTGCACTTTTATTCAAAACTACCTGTATAACCGAAGAAAAAGAAAGCAAGATACAGTAGGCGATTGATACGACATCTTGCATGGTGCAATGCTAAGAAGTGCAGATTTTCATTCCGTGCTATATAAAATCATCACATTCAAATATTAACAGTTCCCACACACCCAAGGACCGTCCTTCCTACATTTACGACACGTGTACTTGTTGCCGTGTACACACCTCTCTGTGCTATGGTTTCTATTACACTGAATGAGCACCTGACACTGTACTTTCTTCCCTGGGGAAGGTCCGCATCAGAGAATTTCCAGTTCCTGCATAAATTCACACCGATCTGACGCTGTTCGTTTTCAAATAATATTGCATTAGTGCGATTATATTTTCACATATATTGTCTTTCTTTCAGGTGTGTAATAGAAACCACAGCATAGAGAGAAGTGTGTACACTGCTTCTTACAGGAAAAGGCGATGGAAAAAGTGCACTTGAATAAAAGTGCACTTTTGTTATACTTTTACACCAATATATGTTCCTGTGTTTGAGCGACACGGGCAGATGGGGAGTGTCTGATGATTGCATATAGCGCCGAAGTTACTGGTCTTTACCATTCTTTCCTCTGCATGTCCTGGGTACAAAAGAAAAAGCATACAGCAACATGCGGGACTGGCAGGAACACTCAATAAAACTGAATAAAAAGAAAAGCAAGTGACGGTGAGATACGAAGAAGGCAGCTTCGCCAGCGTTTGTGTGTCAGAACCTGGGCGTTAGTATGCATCGTGGTACACTGCAGAGCTATAGCGTCTTTAGTGAAAACAGCCGTGTCAGATGGGGTTGTATGGATTGATTCTGAGCGCGACTGAGAGAGTGAAAAGTGAATAAAAAAAAAGCTAACCTTTACAAAGATCATAAATTGCACCGGCTGTTACAGACTGAAATCAAATGTATGTTTTTATTCTAAAACAGTAAGACTAAGAACAGTTTACTTCTCAAAAGGGAGGGGCGCAGGATCGAACCCGTGACCCCTTGATTCCCAAGCGGGGGCTGAGTCTATTGAACCACGGAGTCAGTTATAGTAAACTGGTGTCAATGTCGCATGTTAAGGCGGCTTTTTGTTTCTGCAGTTATATGTTTGAATAAAAGTGCAATTGTGTTATTCTTGTGAAAATGTTTCTTTGCTATTTGGACTTCAGGCTTCATACATTATATAGTTTATGCCTACATTTTGTCATCTACTACTAGAATATAAAAAAAGTTTCTGTTTTAACAATGTGTTGACACAGATTACTGTAGAAACGGAACAGACATGAAATGCGTGTGTTCCAAACAACGATCTATTATTTCACTCTAAAACTCCACTTCACTCCCAGATACTCAATCAAGGCCTGAGCTGAGAGAAGTTCGTGCGCGTTCTAAATTGGTGGGGGATGGAATAGCCGGCTGCTCCAGCTTCTCTTTATCAGCACATTTAGAAGACAAAGGACGCTGGCGGAGAGGTGTGAAGGGATTTAAGAAGCAGTTTAAGGTGGGACGGAATTACGAGTTTTTTCGTAGGCTCTGGTAATTCTAGTGTTAATGCAGTGAAATATGAATGAATGAATAAATTGTTTAGTATTAATTTTAATCCAGGTAATGAAGATATTAATATGTACAATTACCTAAAAATAAATAGCAAGTTTCATTTCATAAAAACACAGGGTGTATGTTAAAGGACAACATTCAAGCACATCTCACCTAATGTATTCCTCTTTGTTTTCCTCAGTTACTAGTAAATTCGCTCCACCGGGTTTCAAATCATGTGGAGTAACTTTTCCAAGAATTTCCATATCAACTGAAAAGAACATTTCCAAAGCACATTCCTCAATGTCATTGTCCCTGAAATGAAAGAGAGCAACTGAAAGCATTTGTAGGCTTCCCTGTCAGTTCTGTGGGCAGTATACAGACCACAATCAATAAAACGCAGGACCACAAACTTCTGGGGGGGAAAAAAAAAAAAAAAAAAACATTAATAAATCACAGTAGATAAGCACATGTAGATGTGGAATTAGGAACCATTCTGCAGCAGTTAGAAAACTAAGATTACCACTTATTAAAACTGCAGGAAATTACAGGCACGAGAGGGAGAGCATTTCAAAGGGCAGTACTGTATTTGCAATTAATTCTTTATATCGGTGGACCTCAGCCTTAGTCTTTGGGATCCCCCCAGTGTGCTTGCAGAACCAGTGGGTCATTTAACCTCTAACTGATCTCATTTAATTAGCTAGTCCATTCAGAAAAGCACAGCCAGGTGAATTTTAGATTTATCAGACATTTGCAGATATTTATATTTCTGCTACAGCTTTAAACATTTAAATCTCTTTTTGTTGTTTTCCTTAAGATTTGTTATTTGCTCCCTTTATTGCATCCTAATGATGATAATTAACAACGAGCAAAGCAGACACTCCAACTCTTTTGTTTATCTAAAAGCTAAGCTATCCCAATGTCTCATCTAGATCCTTCTTAAAGGTTGTCAAGGTTTGTCTCGGGAGTTTGTTTCAGATTCCAATAACTCTTTGCGTAAAAGAGTCAAAGCTTCAGACCTAAATGCACTTCCCCTTATGTTACAATGATTTACTCAAACACAGTACACAAATTCGCCCTGGATCTACTTTTTGAAAGCCTTTGAGGATTGAAACTATCCGAGTAGGTCATCATGCAGTCTTCTCTGCGTGAGACTAAACAGGTTTAATTCTTCAAGTCTGATTGACTTGGTGGCTCTGCTTTGCACAACTTCAAGTGCTGCTGTGACAATTCTTGTAGCATGGCGGATTACGGTCTAACTAATACACTAGATATTTTACGTATAACGCACCCTTGATGTATATCGTAAAACTGTTGGATATACAGTGGGTACGGAAAGTATTCAGACCCCCTTCAATTTTTCACTCTTTGTTATATTGTAGCCATTTGCTAAAATCATTTCAATTAATTTTTCCCCTCATTAATGTACACACAGCACCCCATATTGACAGACAAAAAAAAGAATTTTTGAAATTGTTGCAGATTTATTAAAAAACAAAAACTGAAATATCACCTGGTCCTAAGTATTCAGACCCTTTGAACCCTCAGTATTTAGTAGAAGCCCCCTTTTGAGCTCATACAGCCAGGAGTCTTCTTGGGAAAGATGCAACAAGTTTTTGGGGATCCTCTGCCATTCCTCTTTGCAGATCCTCTCCAGTTCTGTCTTGTTGGAAGGTAAACCTTTGGCCCAGTCTGAGGTCCTTAGCACTCTGGATGGTTTTGTCCAGGATATCCCTGTACTTGGCCGCATTCATCTTTCCCCTCAATTACAACCAGTCGTCCAAGTGATGAGCAGTGCCTGGTTGTCTCCACACATACCACTAAGGCCAAAAGTTCTATCTTGGTCTAATCAGACCAGGGAATCTTATTTCTCACCATCTCAGAGTCCTTCAGGTGTCTTTTAGCAAATGCCATGCGGGCTGTCATGTGTCTTGCCTCTCCTCAGTGTGTGGAGACAACCAGGCACTGCTCATCACTTGTCCAATACAGTCCCCACAGTGAAGCATGGCGGTGGCAGCATCATGCTGTGGGGGTGTTTTTCAGCTGCAGGGACAGGACGACTGGTTGCAATCGAGGGAAAGATGAATGCGGCCAAGTACCGGGATATCCTGGACAAAACCTTCTCCAGAGTTCTAAGGACCTCAGACTGGGCTGAAGGTTTACCTTCCAACAAGACAATGACCCTAAGCACACAGCTAAAATAATGAAGGAGTGGCTTCACAACAACTCTGTGACTGTTCTTGAATGGCCCAGCCAGAGCCCTGACTTAAACCCAATTGAGCATCTCTGGAGAGACCTAAAAATGGCCGTCCACCAACGTTTACCATCCAACCTGACAGAACTGGAGAGGATCTGCAAACAGGAATGGCAGAGGATCCCCAAATCCAGGTGTGAAAAACTTGTTGCATCTTTCCCAAGAAGACTCATGGCTGTATTAGCTCAAAAGGGGCTTCTACTAAATACTGAGGGTTCAAAGGGTCTGAATACTTAGAACCAGGTGATATTTCAGTTTGTCTTTTTTAATAAATCTGCAACAATTTCAAAAATTGTTTTTTTTGTCTGTCAATATGGGGTGCTGTGTGTACATTAATGAGGGAAAAAAATGAATTTAAATGATTTTAGCAAATGGCTGCAATATAACAAAGAGTGAAAAATTGAAAGGGGTCTGAATACTTTCCGTACCCACTGTACATTTTATTTGCTTTACTTAATATATTCTGTAAATTGCTTAGACAATGAAAATATGTCAACATAGACTCCTAAATCTTTCAGTTTGTGCTTCTTGCAGGGCCGTGTCTCCCAACTTGTATTTATAGTTGACGTTTCTGCCGCCCACGACACTGAATGCTGAAACGCTGCTTCAAAGTCACACTCACTAACATGCTCTTTAATAAATATGGATTACATGACCAGAACACCTGGAAAAGCAGAATGAAAACCATGATAAAAATTTAAATCTTAAAAACCAAGGTTAAAAAAATAAAATAAATTATCCCTATGTAACATACATAAATGCTTAGGACATTCAAATAAATATTTACCCACACTTGAGTTTTGTAATTTGTGACTGACAAAACACAGAAGCAGAGAAATACCAATTTCCGTAATTGTGCAAGGAGTTGCGTTAAAAATATAAGTTGCTGGAACAAAAACCTGCAGTCACATTGGAATTTAAGAACCATTGCTTTAGAAAATGTTTTATTCTAAATGAGCTTATAAATCATAGCTGCAAAGCACAACTGTCCACATTTGTACTGTTCCAGTACCTTTTAATTTCCTCAGTGTCCGAGAGCTAAGCAAGCCGCACTGGCTGACCTGGCACCTTAAAGATTTACAATCTTTGATCTGGTGAACCTAAGGCTTCAGTTTTGAGTTAAACACATTTTTAATTAGAAATCAATTCATACCTTGACTGAATTTCCTATTTAAAAAGATACATAACAAAACCGTCACAAAAAAACTGAATTTTCCTAAAGGAGGGTAATAATGGATAACAAAGGTACACGTTTCTCTAAAAAAAAATTGAAGTCTCGGTCTAACAACAAAAAATCAAAAAGAAAAACATGAAATGTTTTTTGGTGTTCTCTAAATGAAAGGGACAAGATTGCTGCATCAAACCAGGACCATGCAAGTGTGGTGTCTGTCATCATACAGTCTAAGATCCCATGAAGCATAAGCTAACTGGGAATAAATGACTTATGAATAAAAGTGAGTGGCACATCATTTCAGTTTGTAATGGCCAATACTAAAAACACCACTTCATTTTCTGAAATCCATACACAATGGCCACTGTATTGCTCCTTATCCATTCCTAAAGTTCACACACTAGCAGGCTGTGTCCCTCTCCAGGTCAAACAGTGAAGAGGGGAAGAATTGAATCAAAACATTTGTGGTTAAGTCCAGTGAGGTGAGGACTAGGCCATACAGGTCAGCAGGCAGTGTTTTGTAGTGGCTGAGGCTTTGGACATCACGGCCTAGAGTAGCTGTGACGGACTGTGTGAACCTAAATATCACTTACCATATCCACCTTGCATAATATACATTAATAATAACTGCAAAAGTTAAGAGATAAGCTGTGAATGACTGACGATATAAACAGTCATATTAATATATGGACTGTGGGAATAAAATCAGATATTCCTGATCTATCAATCTTCACATCCAGTGAAAATTATATATAAATATTTGAAGAGTTTGAGCTGGTTTTATTTATCATCATGTAAGTAAATGAAACACTTCTTTGTCAATAAAAAGAGTTTTAGTTTACAATACAAACTGAAGCAATCAATGTTATATACGGTTACTATATATCTTAAATTAAATCATTAAATTATTAAATAAAGCCCACAAACCTGATCCACATAAGGGAATTGTAAAACTCTGGGTCAATAGACTCAAGATCTTTGATTGTATGCTTCTTGTTCAACATACGTTTGTAGAATGGAAGGGAAAACCCAGTATCAATAAATTTTCCATGAAAAAGGGCCTATAATGAAAAACATAATTTATGAGAGGACTCTAAATTGCAGTGAGTTGTGAACAAATCAGAACAAGCAATAGTGACATTTAAGAAGTATCCACATATATGTTTTGTGCAATTGAACAAAGCAGTTTGTGGCTTCTAAAGGAATTTCCATTGTTATTCACTATTCTGTTCTCAGATAATCATACAAATTGTCTTTTAATTAATCATTTGAACAATATGCTGCAAAAAATGCACAGGCAAAAACTCAACAAAAAAAAAAAAAAAGGGAGCAGTTCTGCTTTTATTTAGCAAAAAAAATCTACCAATGGGGTAAGCAAAATTTACTTGACAAGACCTCTTAAAAGTAAGCTAAGTAATCGTAAATACATCTTTTTCGATAAGTCAATAATTCTTACAATAAGGAAGACAAGATTTAATATCATGAAATAAATATTTTTCCACTTGCTAAGATTTCATTTTTTGCAGTGATACACAATAGTCAACATCCACATTCTCATTTAAGGGCACTGAGCTTATTTATTTATTTTTTGGTCAGAAGAATTTCCTTTAATACTCTAGTGGAGATTAAGTTTGGGCAATCAAGCAAAATAAAGAATATCCACAAGAGCTTGCATAAGAGGAACAATTTCTGCTGCTTTCTTTTTAATTCCATCTGTCTGTAAATTCGAAATTCAATACAGATCAGCCTTCAGGTGCTTCTGTCAGGTACAACTGGGCACCCAGACTGTTTGTAGTGTGCAGGCGTACCTGATCTTAATTTAACAGTGCATGTAAACTATGTGCGTGTCATATTAATCATTTTCTTTGCTGTGACATTGTGAAGACCAAAATGTAGCCAAATGCACAGCATAACCATGGCAAAGGTATTAGGCACTGCAAGTTCAGGCATCATCTTGACCAGCTTTTGTCTTTTTTCATTCCATTGTGATATGTATAACAAGCAACATCAGACGGACACGTTTCTCTTCTGCTTGTCAGGTCCAAAACAGCACTGTTCCTTATTCCTTGTAGGTGCATCATACGCATTTAACTTCTGACAAAGCATTCGTTTGATGTCAGCCCTCACACTCACACAAGCTGCTCCCTGGGATTTACGACAGGTTTGATTTTGTCAGGGCGAGTTGTAGACTGATTGGATTGCACCGATTTGACAAGGCCTCAAGATGATAAAAAGAAGCGTAACCATTCGCAGTGCAGACAAGCAATATGTGCGCTTTCTGGCGGTGTCTTTAAAGCTGCATGTAGTTTGATAACTGGAAAGCAAAAGCAGCATCATGGCAGCAGCCAGTGTTCATAGACCTACACCAAATACAGAGTTATCATGACAGCCATTCATTGCAAAGAGCCAAAAGATTCCAAAGAGTCAACACAGTGTGTGATTTTACCATGGCATACAAAACACAAATCTTTTCTCTCAAGTTTTTGCCTAACTCATGATTCCCTCCATCCCCTCTGCTATGAGTTACCAGATGGTTAATACCACAAAAGGGAAGCTCTACACTTAAACCACATTTGCTTATAACACAAATGCCACTAAAAACAGTAAAATACGAGGGGTGTTCAATTATAAACTGGAACTTTCATGCTCTGTTCTAATAAATAGTGCAAGGTAGACCTGACTCACTGGACAAACACACTCACATACGAAGATGTCGTTAGTAGTGCTGGCTGCTCTTAACCCCGTTCTTGTCAGTTGTAATCAACATGTCAAGGCAGGAGGTACACAGTAGTGTTGCGCAGCACATTATTATTCAATTTTTGACAAACGAAGGAGTCATTCCACCTCAGATTTATTTGAGATTTAAAAACAGTTTGGGGATGAACGTCTCTCTCTCTCTCTCAGTCTAGAGTGTATGATTGGTGCAAGTCATTCAGAGGGGGACTATCATCTCTTCGGTCCATTTAAGGAATTTTTAGGAGAGAAGAACTTCTAGTCGAATGAGGAGGTTATTGACGCTGTGCAATATTGGGTCAACATGCAGTCAAAAGACTTCTAACTCTTTGGGGATTAAGAAGCTTCCTGAGCTCTGGAACAAGTGGATTGCAGTGGCAGGAGATAACATAGAACATTAGTGTGTAAGTCGTTTCATTGTATTCAATAAAGCACAGCTCATAAATTCCTGTTTATATTTGAACGCCCCACGTAGCTACAAGAAACATTGTGGTAAAAAACAGAACACTTGCCATGGCAATAAAGCGTCCAATGAAGCAAAAATAGGAGAGATGGTCCGGGTTGATGGTAGAGGCCGGGTTGATCTGCAGGCAGTAGTTGTTTTTACCAGCGTACTCAAAGAGGCAGTACATGGGGTTTAATACTTCATGGGAGAGCAGGAAGAACCATTCTCTACGGGACACAGAAAGATTGAACAGTTCATTAACAGGTGGGTGAAATTACACAAAATAAATGACAAACCTAAATATGCCATTGCCCTTATAATTATCGCTACTTCATGAACCTCCTTTAACCAGGTGATCAGCAAAATTGCTTACATGTTCAAAGATGTGAATCATAAAAGCAGCATTGCAGATAGATCTCTCTATTATAAAAAAAAAAATCTTCGAACGCTTAGAAGGAGACGATACGTGATCTTCTCAGAAGACAATCTGACGTCCTGCGAGATACACTTTAACGTCACATGAGAAAACGCAATGAGATAAAAGTACAGCTGCTGTACGGGCTTTTAAATAATCGACGCGCAGCGCGACAAGCAGAACATGCAGCTCGGCAGCAGCAGCTGATCAGACCGCATTTCCTCAGTGTGTATTCAGCCCACCCCGCTCCTTGACAACACAACTGGCAGAGACGCGAAGTGACTGGAGCTTAGCGCACCCGGGGGGACTCCAGGGATAAACCTTACTCTTATTCGAGGGGTTGTGTCTTTCATTTTTCTATTCTTTAATATGTAAAGCACTTTGAGCAGTTTGTATGAAAATGTGCTCTATAAAAATACAAAGATTAACAACACATTACTAAGCTCTTCTATCTATTTTTAGGTACATTCAAATATAATTTCGAGAAGCACCTTTTGTGATAGCCATGTCTGTCTGTCTGTCCGCAAAAACTAACTCGACTCCCCACTTTGACCAACTTTGTAGAAATTTGGCACACTTGATCTTCAAATAACTTGATCAGGACGGTTCAATATTTGTTGGGATATCTCAACAGACGGAGTTGTACAAAGTTTGGAAATCTCAAAATCTACCACTGAAAACCACTGGTGATTCTGCAAACTCATCTATCGAAAAACAGAGGAATGTTCTATGTAACTTCTATGAATTAGTTTCAATTTTACCTTGACTGCAGTTGCACCACCTTGTATACTTTGTATATTTTAATCTCTTACTCATCCAACAGCCGCATGAATCCCCAGTTCAACCCCAGAGAAAGGGTGCATGCACACCAGAGGCTCATAGACCAGCCTCTTCTACTGCTGCTGCTTTGTGTAAGTTAACCATAAAGTACAAAAAAAAAGCCACGTCTCTGGAAATGAGGAAAGAGGAAAGCATTTATGTAAGCATATATGAGACAGAATTGACTGAACTAATTAATCACACAAGAAAAGTACAGCTCCTCTATGTGATAGCATAGGTTTAGAAATGGTACTGCCGTTGGCATGTGGGAGGAACATGGGGCATGCAACCAAAGACTAAGCTGTGTTTTACAGTTTCTACAGTGTGCAAAGAGGCTAACTGTGCCGGATTACAGTTTACGTGTGCTGAAAGACTTACTCAGCAGTATAACGTGCAACAGACTGAGTGTGGGGTGCCATTTGTCTGTGCCCAAAGAGCCGCTTCTGCTTCTGTACATCTTCAGGCTGGAATTAAACTTTCTGGTTTTCCTGCTATACAATAAATCAATTACTTTCCAAGTTCTTAACTATTTATAACATTTTTATGAATTACAGAGTTTTAACTAATATTAATAGGTAATTGGGAAACTTGCATCAGTTTGCTTTCTCCTTTCTTAAGGTAAACCTGATAGAAATGTTTAGTCATAGACCCTCGACCACTAACACATATATCAATGCCACGTTTGCATCACATGGATTGGAATCTGCTGTGTAAGCCATATAGGCCTTTGACCCAGTAGAAGCCTATTTATGCATCATTTTAACTACATTTTAAAAAGCACACATTTAATTTAGTCTATTGACATATGTAACTGCATTCTATTATTGCTGTAATTTTTGAATATGACTCATTCTTACAAAAGTAATTAAAAAAAAAAATGTGATGATGCACTCTTAGATGAAAAAAATTGAAATGCTCAAACTTTCATAGCATTTAATGTAGTCCCCAAACGCATCTGAATGTTACACAATACGTACATTTTGTTTAAAATATTAATAAGCTCTAAGAACAGGTTCACTTAATTAAAGCTGCATTTCTTTTGAAATGTAAAAATAAATCCAAATGGTTCATTCCATAAACATCATTTTCTACTCACCTTGCTAGCCCCCCATAATCCAAACCTTCTTCTCCTCTGAATATTACATACAACCGCCTCCTTAAATCATACGGTTTCAAAGCCATGATCTGTTGGGGAAAAAAGAACATTTCAGGTATTCTAAACAAAAGCACTATAGCTGTAATCTGAATGAAACAAATGATTTCATCCATCCATCCATTAGCCAACCATCTATATCCTAACTACAGGGTCACAGGGGTCTGCTGAAGCCAATCCCAGCCAACACAGGGCGCAAGGCAGAAAACAGACCCCAGGCAGGGCGCCAGCCCACCACAGGACACACACACACCAAGCACACACTAGGGACAATTTGGGATCGCCAATCCACCTAACCTGCATGTCTATGGACTGTGGGAGAAAACCGACGCAGACAAGGGGAGAACATGCAAACTCCACGCAGGGAGGATCCGGGAAGCGAACCCGGGTCTCCTAACTGCAAGGCAGCAATGCAACCCACTGCGCCACCATGCCGCCCCAAATGATTTCAGAAACCTGTGAAGTGAGCAGAAACACAGACATGACTGCATTATCTGCCAGTGTCTAAAACAAAATTTCAGATTCTGCAATCAAATCAAGATGTATCGAATTCAAATGCAAGTTAGAAAACTAGCTGTAACGTCATTTTTTGTTGGCTGTCCATAAACAGCGTCATCTGCGTCAACACTTTGCTGGAGCAAGGCCTAAGCATCATCATTAACACTGTGCCAGAAAAATGGAACACATTTGGCATGAGGATGGTGTGATTTGTTTTCTAAGTCTACATATATTATATTTTGATGAAAGCATGTACTTAGAAAAAACAATGTCTTGTAAATTGTTCTTGTACTTACCACATACCAGATCAGAACCAAAATAATCTAAGAACTAGGAACCCGCACATAGAAGCTGTAGACATGCAAGGACAAAAAAAAACATGTTTGACCTACCCAAGGGCTACAGTGAAAAGCAGACGGACGTTTCGGACATAGGCCTGGGTGCCGTGCTGAGACAAAGCGTTAATGGTGTTAAACACCCTGTTACTTATCTGAGCTGGAAACAGTGGGATTGGGAGACCAGGTATGCAGCGGTGGAAAGGGAAGCCCTTGCGATTAAATGGGCGATTACGCAGTTGAGGTACTACCTCTTGGGCCAGAAATTCACTATTGTGACGGATCAAGCTCCTCTACAATGGATGGCCCTACACAAAGAGCCGAATCCACAGGTCACCAGGTGGTTTCTTGACCTCCAACCGTACAAGTTTTTACTTGTTCATCGTAAGGGTTCTTTCCATGACAATGCCGATGCTCTCTCTCGAGCCCACAATCTCTCTGTGCAGGACGCTTGACCCAATTGGGTCTGGGCTGAGGAGGGCCTTGTCACACACGTAAGAGTAGGAAGTAGCTAAAGGGTCTGAGTAATTGTAATTCCACAACAGACCAGGGGGCGGCAGGGTGCGCAGACTCTCTTTCTCAGTTCCTTGTAGACCATTCTCAGGAAATCCCGCCAGTCTCTGGTGCGCCTCTAAAGACGTCACTTCTGGTTTTTAGAGTGCCTCTGATGATGTCACTTCCGGGGGCCAAATGAGGGCTTCACTACCGGTCCTGATGACATCGCTGCTGGTTCTGGCCCTAATGACTTCAATTCCTGTACTGGCCCTTAAAACTGCCATCTTGCCTCCATATAATTAGTTCAGTCTTGGACTTGACTCTATGAACATCTCCTTCTTTGGCTCATCCTTGTTACACTATTTGATAAAGAGTCTGAAAGCGAGAACTGATCTTCCTAGAACCCTTCCACAATAATACAACCATTCTTAATTGTTGCCCTAAAGTCCAGGCACGCCACCACCAGCTGCAGACAAACTGTATCACATAGCAGTGGGATGGATGGCCAACAACAAGTCCCTTTGCTCTCCTTGACAAGCAATTATTTTATCAGATCCCTGCAGCAGCCACTAAAACTGCACAAGCCAAGCAGCTAAAGGCTAACCTTAAAAAGTAGCTTTAATGTCCAGTTAATACTGGAGCAGCAAAAATGCACAAAATATGTACACCATCTGCAAGATCAACATTGGTAGTTATGCTGAAGAGCACTGGGAGGACTGAATGTAACAGGCCAATGAGAGAAATAGGAAACAAAGTAAGGAGTAAAACCTGAAAACCTGACATGGTCTTCTACTGTTTTAGGCCATCTGTCTAAATGGTTGATGTACTGTGTATTCAGAGATGATTTTCTGCTCACCACAGCTGTAAAGAGTGGTTATCTCGAGTTACCACAGCTTTAATGTTTGCTCAAACCAGTCTGGCCATTCTCTTCTGACCTCTTTAATCAAAAAGGCGTTGTCATCAGAAGAACTGCTGCTCACTGGATGTCTTTTGTTTTCACACCATTCTGAGTAAATTTGTGTAAATCCCATGTCAGCAGTTACAGAAATACTCAAACCAGTCCACCTGGCACCAACAATCGTGCCACGGTCAAAATCACCGAGATCACATTTCCTACCCCCAAATTCAGATGAAACTCCTGACCTATATCTGTACGATTTTAGGCACTGCGCTGCGACTGCATGATTGGCCGAATTAGATGATTGTATGGATATGCAGGTATACAGGTGTTCTTATTAATTAATTCAATGATGAGTATATCAATATTTTGCCAATTACAGTGTTCACTGTTATCTGGTGTAAAGTGACTTGCATGGCAAAGAAATGTTTATTGTTTTTATTTATTTTTTAAACAAACTTATTACAGCATTGGGTCAGCTTGAAGTTTGTCTTGATTTGTATTTGAATACACAATGGGAGGTCTAAAAATCAAAAGTACACATTATGAGAAGGATTTAAGAGTCATTGTGGACTCGACACTAAACAGTAGTCAGAAGCTATTAAGAAGGCTAACAGAATGTCAGGTTATATAGCGCCCTGATGTGTGGAGTACAAGTCACAGGAGGTTGTGCTCAAGCTTTAAAATACACTGGTGAGGCCTCATCTGGAGTACCGAGTGGTTTTGGTTTCCGGGCTACAAAATGGACACAGCAACACTAGAAAAGTCCAGAGAAGAGCGACTAAGCTGATTCCAGGACTACAGGGGATGAGTTATGAGGAACAATAAAAAGAGCAGAGCCTTTACAGTTTAAGCAAAAAAATAGATTAAGAGGAGACCAGTGTTTAACCTCCTTAGTGTTAGACCTGAGAATCTCTCGGGCAGTAAAAACAGTGCTAAAAGCTCGGGTAACTGTATAGACACGCCTCGTATGAGCAACACGCCTGAGGATTACTTGGGCTGTACATGGAATATGGAACATGGAATAAGTGACCAAGTAGTGTGGTAGACAGTAGGACTTCAAAACTCGACCTGATGTTATTTAGGAAGAATTACGCAGACAGGACTGGTGAGCTTTGTTGGGCTGAATGGCCTGTTCTCATCTAGACTGCTCTAATGTTTACAAAAATGAAATATTAAACTTCACCCACCTGTTGAAAGGAGTCCTCAAATAGAGTCTGCCGGGATACTGTGATTTTCACATGACTGGGTAAGGCATTAGACTGCAAATAAAAAAGGGCAATTTTACAATCTTTGAAGATGATACAGAAATTTTCACCAAATAATTCAAAATGTGTATATGCACGTTAAATGGCAGTACCTGGCATAAATATCGGAAATGAGCCAGCTTCCATCTAAAGCTACGCTCATATGCAATCTGAGGACCTTTTGTGCTATAAAAGGAAGACAAAAGGTTTTGCTATTGTTTAAAAGATAAACAATTCTCCTAAACAAAAAAAAAAAAAAACAACAACACAGTTTTGGAAGGAAACATGGACTTACACAGACGATTTACCAGTGCGAGGATCATTGAATGTGGTGGTCCTTGTGTTGTGATCTACAAAGTATCGAACACCTTCTCTCGTATATCTTATTTCCCATCCTTCAGGTAATGGGTCTTCATTTTGTAGGCTAAAAATTAAATAACTAAATGCTTAAGAGAGAAAGATTACAGAAAATGCACAGAATAGCACATTATAGAATATCTAAAAAAACAAATGTTTCAAGTAAACAATAACGCTGGTTAAACAATTTTTTCAAGTTTTACTACCTGAAAAAGTTTTGATTATGATACAGTTTTTAAGCTGAACACAGCTATCTGCATTGGAATTTAGAGAAACACACACACACATTAACTTTTACTGGATTTACTGTAGCTTGTTTAATCGCTTAATGATCCTGACACTATGGCATTGGTTCTGCTGACCTAAAAATGCTTTCTTGCTTATTTCCATTTGTGCTCAGCATCTGATGTTTCTTCTTTCAATGTCCTACAATGGTTAGTCGACATTGATGGATTCCACTTGCCCTGATGCTTCTTTTCTATCATTGCAATGTCCTAGTGAAGCCTTTCAGGACTATCAGGGAAGAAGTACAAGTGTGAACCCAGGAAACGTATCTTTAGCGACATGTTGTACTTGATGCTTCTGTGTGCTTGAAGCATGTTGCCGACCAGCAGGACACAGTTTGGCATTCTGCAGTTGCCAAAAAAATCTCCACATCATCATTGAATGCCTTCTATACAATTTCCTCCATCCCCACTAGCAGATCTTCAAAGCGCTTGTAACTGATGACATGTCTGATTTGTGGAACAACAAAAATACCTTCCTGAATCTTTGTTATCAGTTATTTGTGGAAACATCTGTCTTCAAAGATGAAAAGTCTTCACCTTCTTGTTCATCATTTTCACAAAAAGTTTCATCGGTGCAAGTTTTTATTATTTTTTTGGTTCAACAAGACGTTTATGCGTGACACCTCTATGCTTACTGGACTCCCATTTCGTCTTAATATAACAAGACACCTTAACAATGGCTGTCTCTTTTACAGTACTTGGTAAATCCGAGCTGCATCACCACAGAAGTTCGTTCCACTTGTTGATTATGTACTGCATACTTAAACTTAAAATATGAAAGGAATACACAAAAACAACCAATTTCAATAAAACAGTACATTAACAGGACAACTTTTGTCCAGGATTCCCTGGAGGACTAACGTCTGCTTCGTTTACTCCAAGAAACTCCCTGCTATCACTTCACACACATTTGGTGCCGACACTGAATTCTGTTGGTTACCTTGAAAAGGGCCTTTTGCTTACTCACATGCCAGATTATAAATCCAGCTGTGGCAGATGGAGCACAGGGGATGGACAGACCTCAAATTAGTTATTAAGAGGGCATAAACAAAACACAGCCACCCATTTTCAGATAAAATTATACCATTAAGGGTTGTGTGTATATAATTGTTCTCAATTTTTAATTTTTGAATGCAACTGCCCTCTATTTCTAATAGTATTCCCAAGTTAGTGCTTTATTATTAATCTCAAAGAATTCTGCAGGATCTACATGATACCTTTGTGAAGAACAGAGTGAAATCTCTGTTTGCTCACAATTGCATAAAGTAAGATGTCATTTATTGTATTTTAACATTTTTTTTTTTTTTTAAATCTAAAGTATATTTAAACCTTTGACTCCAGGTACTCGTATGAAACACATGTCAAAAATAAAGATGATATATATGGAAAATGCGTATTATAGGGCAAAAACTTTATTTTATGTGGATGTAAGTGATGATTTATTTAAAAAATTAGATTAGAAACGGTCATATGATCTGATTCTTAACGCTAATGCTGCCACTTTAACTGGTATGGCCAATGATGAGTCCATCCATGTTAAACAAGTTCTTTGAATACAGCCTAGAAATTACATGACACTTCAGTCAATTCTGTCCCCACTCACCCTTGTGTTCGTGGATCTTCCCACTGTGTTGTTTTTGTGTTGTGGTTTACAAAGTAAACCCGGTCATTTGAATCCACTCGCCTTTCTAGAAGCACAAACACATGGAATTCAGTGTATCTGTCTACAAATCAAGACCATAGTGATGCATTGTCCTTTATACTATTTACCCCATCCAGGCGGCAGAGGACCAAGAGGGTCATTCTCAGCAGACATCATTGAAGCCTGTGTGAAAGAACAAAAACCTCATTATTTCCAAATAACCTAATTTAAAGAAGCAATCAGATCCTTACACTAGTTAAAAACAGCAGACCCTTATGCGTGACATTTTGCCATTGAAAACACAGGTATAAGAATATTTATTTTTGATTTTAAGTCATCATTCTCTTTGCTAAATAAGTAAATAGGCTGCTTGAATTCTTAAACCTCTTGTGCTGTAAACAGCAGTTTGGGATTTCTTGCCTTGAAGAGCACCTTGACTCTAATGAAATGATAAAAAAAATCATCTTCTTCTTTCGGCTGTTCCCATTTAGGAGTCGCTACAGGGATCAACCATCTCCATTTATTGCTGTCTTTTACATGATTTTCTGCCACACCGACTGCCTTCCTGTCCTCCCTCACCACATCCATAAACCTCCCCTTTGGCCTTCCTCTTTGCTGGTGGTTCCATTCCCAATATTAATTTTCCTGATGTGCTCCTCGTCTGTCCTCTGCATGTGCCCAAACCATCTCAATTTAGCCTCTCTCGTTTTGTCACCAAACTGTCTTATTTGTGTTGTCCCTCCAATATACTCACTCCTAATTCTGTCTACACTCATTACTCCAAGCGAAAATCATAGCATCTTCAACTCTGCCTCCTGTCTTTTCGTCAGCACTGCCATCTCCAAACCACACAACGTAGCTGGTCTCACTACCGTTTTATAGACCTTCCCTCTCACTCTTGCAGGTACTCTTCTATCACAAATCACTCCTGTCACTCTTCTCCAACCAGCCCACCCTGCCTGCGCTCTCTTCTTAACCATTCTGCTCCACTCTCCGTTGCTTTGGACTGTTGTACCCAAGTTGTCTACCATCACCATCTCTGCCTTTTGAAGTCACACCCTTTCACCACCTTACATCTTATTCTAGCACATGTACTCCGTTTAACTCCTATAGTGATCCCTCTTTATATCGCACTTCGACTTTCGCAGCTTCACTCCATCGCAGATTTTAAATGTAAGCATGTCTAAATATATATCACAGATTTTTCGCTGGTTCGCAGACAATGGGTCTTTTAATTTCTAGTACATGCCTCAGTTTGTTTGCCCATTTGATTTCATACAAGGGACGCTATTGGCGGATGGCTGAGAAGCTACCCAATCAGTGCACGTATTACATATTAAATAAAACACTTCAATGATATACGATATGCTTCCTGTGCGGTGCTTTGCATACTTAAAAGCTCTAACAGCACAAAATGATTTTTGATTGTTTGCTTTTCTCTCTCTCTCACTTTCTCTGACATTCTCTGCTCCTGGCGGAGGGGGTGTGCGCAGAAGGGCTGTTTGCACAGAGGATGCGGACGCTCCTCTAAAAAATGCTGAAAGACTACCTTCACATTGCTCCCTTTCTTGTGGCCGCTTTATCGTGGTGCTTCGCAAACGTAAAAGCCCAACAGCACGTATTGATTTTTGATTGTTTGCTTTTCTCTCTCTCTGACATTCTCTGCTCCTGACGCGCACTCCTTTGAAGAGGAAGATATGTTTGCATTCTTTTAATTGTGAGAAAGAACTGTCATCTCTGTCTTGTCATGGAGCACAGTTTAAACTTTTGACTAAAGGGTGTTAATTCATGTCTAGAGGGCTCTGATAATGTTAAAAACGAATTTAGAAAGTCGTAAACAGGTTTTCTATGCTCTAACTGAGAAAATATTCGAGTTATAAATAAAGAATCCTACTTCGCGGAAATTCATTTATTGCGGTAGAGTCTGGAACGGATTAACCGCAATAAACGAGGGTTTACTGTACTTACTTTCATTATTCTTCTCTGCAGTACATACCACCATCCCTCCAAGTTCATCTCAACATGCTGTCTACTCTAATTTCAGATGACAGTTTCATCCGTGAACATCACATTCCATGAAGACTTCTGTCTCACCTCATCTAGTAACCGGTTATTCACCGTTGCAAACAGGAAAGGCCTCAGAGCTGAATAAACCTTGACGTATTACCACTCTCATCTTGAACCAAGCTGTAATTTGTACCGAGTCATATTGGAAGTCTGATGTATATAGATTGAACAGGACCGGAGAAAGTACACAGCCATGTAATCCTTGCTACCTGTGGCCTCAGGTCTTCCTCATACAGAAACATAACTCCTGCCTTGGCACCCTGTCATAAGCTTTCTCAAAGTCTACACAATTGTGGGTGGGGATGTCTTCTGACCTTCTCTGACACTTCTCCATCAATACTGCAGCCAGTTAAAGCAAACATTACCACAGCCATCATACAGTCCTAGCGCCCTCACTCTTGGTTTGTATTGAGGCTGAAGCAGAACCAGGTTATGATCTGCTTTCCCAAGCGCAGGCAGTGGGGTGGCGCTGTATGCGTCTTTAACGCTTTGCATATCCTGCACCACCCTCACATTACTTTTCTGCTATTCCTCTGTAGGTTCTGACATTTTCACCAGTCTTCCTCATACAGAAACATAACTCCTGCCTTGGCACCCTGTCATAAGCTTTCTCAAAGTCTACAAACACGTAATGCAATTTCTTCTGACCTTCTCTACACTTCTCCATCAATACTCTTAAAGCAAACATTACTACAGTACTCTTTCCTGGCATGAAACCTTATTGCTGCTCACAGATCACCAAAACGGTTTCTCCACATTTAGAAGTAACCCACAAAAATAAAGACCCTATACAATGATCATTATTTTATTGGGCACAAGCTAATTGGATAAAAATGCTTCCTGACGGCTTCAAGAAACCAGATTCAAATTGCTGTCCAGTCACCATTTGTATGCAGTTTGCAGGTTCTCCTCCTATCTGCATGGGTTTTTCTTCTCACATACTGAAGACATGGAGATCAGGCAGGCTGGCTGTTTTAAAAGTGTCCTGGTGTGAATGACTGTGGATGTGACCTGCAAAGGACTGGCAACTCGCATATTCTGCCAGAGTTCCAACTGTATTTGTACTATAGCCCTGCATTTGCAAAAATCCTGGAATGGACGGAAAATGTCCTTTTATAACAAGCACAATTCAATTTCCATCCATTTTCAAATTTGCTGTTTTAAATTTTATTGTAAATCTGTCTTAGGCTGGCACAAAGACTGGGGCACTGATCAAATGTTACAGAATAATGTAAAAAAAAAAAACCAAAAAAAAACCCATAACTAAAAAAGCATTTGATTATTGAGGACTGATCTTATTTTCCTATGTAAGGTACATAACACATAAGCAAAAATTATTTTAAAATGCACTCACAAGTTATTCAATACATAATGTATATATCTAATGCAATCTACACCCTTATCCTCCGAGAAGTTGTAACAGCACTCTTAAGTCCATTGCCTACACCATATTCTTAAGGCAGATATTTATTAACATGGGTTACTCCATCTATATATATATTGAGGCAAAGCTCTTAATTTACCGGTCGATCTACATTCCTACCCTCACCTATGGTCATGAGCTATGGGTAGTGACTGAAAGAACAAAATCGCGAATAGAGGCACTGCTCCTCCACATCGAGGGAATTCAGAAGTAGGTGGCTTGGTCATCTGGTAAGGATGCCTCCCTGGTGAGGTGTTCCGGGCACATCTAACCGGGAGGAGGCCCCGGGGAAGACCCAGGACACGCTGGAGGGACTATGTCTCTCAGCTGGCCTGGGAACACCTCGGGATTCACCTGGAAGAGCTAGAAGAAGTGGCAGGGGAGAGGGAAGTCTGGACATCTCTGCTCAAGCTGCTGCCCCCACAACCCTATCTTGGCTAAGCGGAAGAGGATGGATGGATATATATATATATATAAGTATATATATATATATATATATATAAGTCAATGTATGTGTGTGTGTACATATGTATGTATGTTCCAGCATCACTTCCGAATGAGTGGAGCAATTTTCATGAAACATGGTACATACGTTTCTCATTGGTCGACTAAAAAACAGTAGGTTGACATCATTGACATCAACCCTAACCCAACCCCTTTTGGGTAGGGTGGGGGTGATCTTGTAGTCTTATATGCATGTTATCATCCAGCAGACACTCAGAATGACCACCAGAGGGCGAACTAGAGGTGACTGCCAGCATTCTTGATGTTTTGAGCACCACTGCCCACCTGTTGCTTTTCAGATTAAATAGAGTTAGCCGGTTCTGAGCGTCAACTGGATGATAACATACATAAAAGACTGCAAGAGAGGCACATTAGTGAGTCTTCATTGTTTTTAAGTTTTTTTTTTTTTTTTTTAAATCATATTTTTTTCAAAAAACAACATTTTATTTTCCTCCTGGGCAATGCTGAATATTTCGGCCGTTTCTTTTACTATACGAGATCAAAAAATGCTACTGTATTAGAGTTTAAATATGAGCTTGAGACGAAGACAAAGCTTTACTTTATCTCGGCAGGTTATACTGCTTGTTTTTCAACTCTGCAAAATGGCTAAAATTGGTCTACAATGTCAAAACCTAGATAGCACTTGGTGATCACTAATAAATCTTCAAAAGACTCAGGGATGACTTTCCATCCTCAAAACAATTCTATATAAAAAAATGATGGCACAGTCAGACCAAAACATAAAAGATTCTTTGGATGATGCCAGTTTTAATATTCTGCATGTAAAACGAGGGCGGCTGTCCGCAGAAGCAGCAGTAAAAGCCCCTCCACACACCATGGATCCCATATGATCCAGTTCAGGGTGGCTGCTGTATAATTAATGGATTTGTTAAAACGTTTAAGAAGAAAACCATGCACTGTGTTATATATTATACCTTCATTATGTAGTATAAACAAACACCAACCACCCCAGTATGACAAAGCGAAAACAGGATTTTAGGAACTTTTCCAAATTTGTTGAAATTAAAATACCTGAATATTACATGGACACAAGTATTCCAACCCTTTGCTATGACACTTAAAATTTGTTTCAGGTGAATCCCATTCTACTGATCCTCAACGAGATGTTTCTACACCTTGTTTGGAGTCTACTGGCGGTAAGTTTAATTGATCAGATAAGTCAAGGAAAGGCAAACACCTGCCTACAGAAAGGCCAAAAGGTGAGCAAAAACCAAGCCATAAGTTTGAAGGAATTGCCTTAAGAGCTTAGAGACGGGAATGTGTGGAGGGAACGATATGGGGAAGGCTACAAAAAAAAAAAAAAAAAACCTTCTGAAGAGCACAGTGGCCTCCATAATCCTTAAAAGGAAAATGATCGGAAGCAACCATAATTCTTCTTAGAGCTGGCTGCCCGGCCAAACTCAGCAAATCAGGGGGAGAAGGGCCTTGGTAAGAGAGATGACCAAGAACCCAGCAGTCATTCTGGCTGAGCTCAAGAGAAGCTGTGTGTAGATGGGAGAAACATCCAGAAGGACAATCGCCACTGTAAGACTTCACTAATCACTGGCATTATGGCTGGGTGGCCAGAAGACACATGGACCCTGCTTTTAGTTTGCAAAAAGGCACGTAAAGGACTCTCAGACATAAGACACAAGAAGTCTCTGGTTGAATGAAACCAAGATTGAACTGTCTGGCCTCAGGTCTAAGTGCCATATCAGGAGGGAACCAAGCACCCCATAGTGGTGGTAGCTTTAGCGACTGGGACACTAGAGAGGGTTGAGGGAAAGCTAAACTCAGCAAAAAACAGAGATAACCTTGAAGAAAACCTGATCCAGGGTGCTCTGAAACTTAAACTAGAATGAAGGTTCATCTTCCAATAGGACTATGACCCTAAGTGCAAAGAAAAGACAACACAGGACTAGCTTAAGGACAACTATATAAATGTTTCTGAGTGGCCCAGCCAGAGTCTAGACTTGAAACCAAGCAAAGCTCTCTTGGGAGACACCAATGGCCTCCATTCAACCTGAGGGGATGTGCAGAGAAAAATGGCAGAAAACTCCTAAATCCAGGTGTGCAGAAGCTTGTTGTGTCAGACCGAAGACAACGCCAGGCTTGAATCACGGCCATAGGGTCTTCAACAATGTACTGAGTAAAGGGACTGAATGCTTGTGCACATGAGATATTTCTTTTTTTTTTTGATACATTTGCAAACATTTCTAAAATGATATTAGCTTAAGGCTGCAAAATAAATAAATGTGTAAAAAGCGGAGAGGTTTTCTGAAGACACAGTACATTAAAGTGTAAAAGAATGGCACAGAGGTGGGTTTAGCTAAGGAGATGAGGTGCCACCATACAGCTTTACATTTTTATTTATTTATTTTACCAAAATCAACAATGACAAAATTAGAAATCAGAACTTTAAGTCACTGAAATGTGTTACAGCAAACGTAGCATTACTACATTAGCCTGCCTCTACCTCTTGCATATTATGATGGTATGGGATTGCATATTGAAAGGGCAGCATTCTGGAGTTATGCACCTAAAATCTGGAATTGCTTACCGATAGAAATTTGCCAGGCTAATACCCCATTATTTTAACATGGCTTTCTCAAAGCTTCATTTTAGTGTAACCCTGATATTCTGTATATGCATTTAATTATCGTTTCTATCATGACTCCACAATCCGTACTTACCCCTACTTCCTCTGCTGTTCTTTTTCCGGTTTTTTGTGCACCTGATCAAGACACCATGACGGACTGAAGGCCAGATGTCCACATGACCATCATCATCTAATTCTTCCACATGAAGATTGTAAACCATGAGGACTGTTTGAGATCACTGATGTAAGGTAGAACGCCCAGTGGGGGCCCGGCGGTCCTATGGCCTTGGAACCCCTGCAGATTTTCTTTTTTTTTTCTCCAGCCCCTGGACCTTACTTTATTTTTTATTTCTTAGTATTGCCTAATCTTATATTTTTCTTTTTTTTCATCTTGTAAAGCACTTTGAGTTCCATCATTTTTATGAAAATGTGCTATAGAAATAAATGTTGTTGTAAAATAAATAATGCACTAAATAAACCAAATGAATATTTTAACAAAGCATATCGAACTAAAGGTAGTTTGTTGCATCCTAACATAACCAGAAAACCCAAGATAAGGACATTACCGAATAAAGGTACCGCTGGTTAAACTGCTGCATAGCTCCTTGTAGCTGACTACGTTGAGACTGCCACTGCTCAAAATTCCTGACAGACTCCATTGTGGGCCGCTGCCACGTAGTCGTTCTTGTGTTGTGATCTACATAGTAAATCCTTCCACGGTCATCAACTCTTCTTTCCCATCTGCAATAAAAAATACAGCCTTAAATAAATCAAAAAGATGTCACTCTCCGATTTTTTATGAAGATCATTTCTCTCTTTTTGTACACACACTGCAACTATAAAAAGCATTCACTCACACAGGCCCCAAGGCCTTTTTATTGTGGTACAGTAATGAAAACAAGTAATGTTAGTACACCAAGATACTGTACAATTGTTGACAAAAAATCAGCACCAACATAACAATCAAAACATTACAGATCCTTTTATAAATAAAAAATGGCCAAATGCAGTAGCATTCACCCCTTGAATTACATACTGGTGGTACAGGCACCACTGGCAGAAATCACTCTGTCTTATAAGTCACTGCTCTGCTGAAAAGTGAATGATCTCCTTATGTTTCAGGACTGTTGCAAGTAGTGCTGGGAGGTATACCGGTTCATACCGAAAACCGTCTTTTAATTTTGTTATGATATGGATTTTTCTTATACCGCAACACCGGTTTAAATAGCCTAAACAACGTTCGGAACGTGGCGCAGCAGGAAACTGTTTAAGGGAGGACCTTTTACAATGCAACAATGTATACATGCGTTAGTGGAGGTATTGCCCGGTGAAAATGGACAGAAAACATTATGAAACTGAAACTGTAGGAGACGATAAAGTCGAACATGATGACACAGAAGAAGTTTTGCCGAAAAAAGGAGTCACGTCTGTTGTCTGGAGATACAGTGGTACCTCGTATATGTCTGCTTTGGAATAAGTCCAACTTAGTATACGTCCCTGTTTGGACACAAAAAATTTTGCTTGGTATCGACCTTTGTTTGGAATACGACTCGCATGCTAACCTTGTTTACCCTCTCTCGAGACAAAGCCACGACTGCCCACGAGCATTAGTGCGCCAGTTGCTAGCATTCAGTGAACAACCCGCGCTATAACTCTCTGTGAACTTTCATGTGTGTGATATAGCGGGTCCACAGCTCCTGTCAAAGTCCAGCTTTAAAATAAATAATCACCGCTCGCAGCTTGGTGAGGGGGCGTGGTGGTTATGTGGCTGAAGGTTGTCAGGGCGATTAGCGATGTGGGCGTTTCTCACCAAAGTGAACTTGTGAGGGACCGTCCGCATTCATGATTGTTCCTGGGGCTGCTTATCTTGATAAACAGAAGCGCGAGTTGGCTTGAAGGGGAGTAAAAAGAAAGAACGGACGGAGAGCGAGCGCGCATGGATAAAGTGGCTGAAGCAGGCAGAGCGAAGGTCAGCTGCAAGTAGGGCTACTCCCAGTTGGGAAGCAGGCACCGGGCTTCTTCTTTTTTTTTTTTTTTTAAAGAATGCTTCCTGCTTTTAACTTCGTTGTTTTTAAGAAGACTTTTTTCTATTGTTTTTAACCTCCACGTTTTCACTTCTGATTTTATGGATTATTTATTGGAACTTTGGAGACTGCACTTTAATTTGAACACCTTGTTTTGTTAATTGTTTTAATAAAAGCACTTTGCACTTTTCACCATCCCCTTGCTTTGTTGTTACCGATGAGGTTAGCAGCGAGGCACATTACCGACGGTGTAGGATTCAAGGGCTCCCCGGCAGCAGATGGGAGCATACAGCAAACCTGCATCGTCACAACGTGATTTTGTGTTTTTCATGTAAATTTGAATTGATTGTTGAAAAGTATGAAGGTGGCATGTGTATCTGGGACATGGCTGTTGCATACCGTTTGCGAGAACGACGGTAAAAACAAAGATGTTATTAAAAAGTAAAGTGAGGTAAAATTTTCATTTATTTCATCTAATTGCTTTTGTATTTATGTATTTTAGTGTTAAGTAGTGTTTAAATTATTTTATACAACCCCATCAATGTATAATACAGAGATGGGACAAGTCGTATATGATCAAGTCCAAGCAAGTTTCAAGTGTTAACCATCAAGTCTCGAGTCAAGTCTCAAGTGACAGTTAAGACAAATCAAGCAAAGCAAGTCAAGTCAAGTCAAGTCAAGGGTTCACCTAAGCAAGTCAAGTCGAGTCCTGATAAGTTTCAAGCCAAGTCAAGTCAAGTTGCAGTACTAAAACAAACAGAGGTTAAATTTTCGATACGTTTATTTTGCACAGAAAAATTTTTACAGAAAAGATGAACTTATATACATATATTATGTATCTTATTTGCATTGCTATATTTAAATTATATGCATATCTGTGCTACATTAATATCTGAAAATAAAATTGTGTTGCTTACACAAAATGTTTAAAACTAAGAAATCCAGTCTAAAATGTATAATGCAATTCAATCTGAAAGGATTAGTTTACTTTGACAACAACAATGTACAGATAATGTACTCACCCCTTGTCATCAATATGTTCATGTCTTTCTTTCCTCAGTCATAAAGAAATTGTTTTTTTTGTTTTGAGGAAAACATTTCAGGATTTCTGTCTATATATAATGGATATGTATGGCGCCTCGAAGTTTGAACTTCCAAAATGCAGTTTAAATGCAGCTTCAGAAAGCCCGAAATGATTGGTTATTTTCCAAACAAATTGACAATTTATATACTTTTTAGCCTCAAATGTTGGTCTTGTCTCCTCTCTGTGCAGTCTGTGTGATTCAGGTAAATACAGTTAATAGATGTCAAAAAAACAACAATCTCTTTTATATCTTTAATGTCAAAACATCCTGCAATGCTGTTTTTACCTTTTTGTAAAGGGCATCTGAGCTTCTCTACATGTTAACTGTGTAAACACTGTGTCTGCACTTTTGCTGCAATCTAAGACTGTATTTACCCGAATCACACAGACTGCGCAGAGACAACACAAGACCAGCATTTGAGGTTAAAAAGTATATAAATTGTCCATTTGTTTAGAAAATAACCGATTGTTTAGCTAGATAAGACTCATCCTCCTCCTCGGCTGGAATCGCTTTAGAGTCTTCTGAAGCTACATTTAAACTGCATTTTGGAAATTCAAACTTCGGGTGCCATACATATCCATTATATTGAGAGAAATCCTGAAATGTTTTCCTCAAAAACAATTTCTTAATGATCGAGGAAAGAAAGACATGAACATCTTGGATGACAAGGGGTGAGTACATTATCTGTACATTGTTATCAAACTAAACTAATCCTTTAACTGGAACGGTCTAAAACACGTGAAACCTGTAAACATGCATTTACAAAAAATAAGGTTTGCCAAAACATTGGAACTAAGTTGTTGACGCTAACGTGACTGTATGAGGAACTCGACTATTGTCTGCCATGTTTGGCGCGTTTGAGTTGTGCAGCGTTCTTCTTCTTCTTCTTGGTAACGTTAAGAGTTGTGCAGCGTTAGGCGCAGGCCAATTATGGTGCTGCTGAGTCATAATTATTTTATTAAATTATTTTATTTTATTAAACGAATTATATTTAATTATATTTAAAAGTTCAAGTCATTGTCGAGTCTTCCACTTTAAGTCAAGTCTCAAGTCACTTACTCTCAAGTCAAAGTCAAGTCAAGTCATTTTCTTACTTCAATCAAGCAAGTCTCATATCCTGAAATTGTGACTCGAGTCAAGTCATGTGACTCGAGTCCCCATCTCTGGTATAATATGCCAAAAGCAATAGGATTTTTTTTTTCATGGGAACGGATTAATCATTTTCCCATTATTTCTTATGGGAAAAATTTGTTTGGTATCGTCCTGTTTGGTATAAGTCAAAGGGTCTGGGACAGATTAAGGACGTATACCGAGGTTCCACTGTACTTTGGTTTTAAAAGGATGGATGTGGACCATTATTATTTTTAAATGTGTGAATACTGTTTCTATAGTACTGGATAATACTGCAAGCCAAGTAGCACTTATTTTATTTTGTTTTTTTCAAAACTGTGTAATAGTGTGACGATGCCAGTCCCCTACAGACTCCCTCTTCCCACATGGGAGTCTGTTGAACCAACACTGTCAATAGTTATATGACCGAGATGAGCTGACAAATCTCATTGAGGCCAGGGGATGGTGGAAAGTGCTCAAGTGCTCTTATTAAAAACAGTCAAAAGTAAAACCAAAAGTGTCCGTTGTGCAGTGTTCAAAAAAAACAGTACCCAAATGGCAAATCCATAAAACCAGTGAAACGTGGGGATAAAGTTCATAATAAATAAATCCGTTAAAAATAGAGGTTAACATGCAGTCTCTCTCCTCAACCGATTGCAGCCCACCACCTTCTGTCTCCTCAGCTCATCCATCACTGGTGATGCCAGCGGAGCCTTTGCAGCACGATCTCCTTTCTGCTTACCCCCCATCTTGGCTGGCGCCACACTGCGCAGCCAGACTGTCCGAGGTTGGCACACCTCTCGTCTTTCTTTGCGTTCACTCAGATCCATTGGGAGGTCTTACATCTCGCTCTACACGCTTAAATCAGTGGGGCGAACCTCATGGAGCCCCAGCTCATGCTGCCTTCTCCTTCCTGGTGTCTGGATCATCTCCCATGACTGCCTTTTCCCTTCTTTAACCTCCTTCTGTTCTAACTTTTCTTTTTTCCTTCCCCCTATCCTGCTGGCCCATAAAATAGACGTCTCCGCTGTGCCTTAATCAGATGCCGCAAAGCCGATGAATTGAGAATGATCTTGCCCCAATTACCTCATCAACTGCCCGTGGTCGTTTTTTTGACGGACACGGCTAACTGGACTTAAAACTGGCCTTTTTTTTTTTTTTGATGCATGACGCTTATACATATAGCATTATAAATGCAAGTTGCAGTTTTACTATTTATGTATATAGCTTAGCTTGAAGCAAAGTCCATATTCATGCAGTTTGCAATATGACGGTTCAGTTGGTAAAGATGTCATCACCAAGTTGCACTTGTTTTATTTTATCTTATTTATATTTGGTGAATACTGTGTAATGTACCTGGGCCTTGAAGTTACACTATTATTTATTTTATTGTTGTTATTTATTAGTTTAAATATTATGCAGTTTAATGAAGGTAAAGTTGTTTAAAAGTCACTTTAACGTGTCAGTGGACAGAGATTGTTAACATTAACAGAAAGTGTAGTTGGTTTACAAGAATTATTTACTATTTACTCCTTTTCTAAGACGTGTTCAGTGCAATACAACTTTTCACAATCACTTCTGGATATTTTACTAAGTTTAAATGCCTCTTTGGATGGTTCAAAATATGTTGTCAAAATTATAGTTTGTTTGCAAAATTTGTTCAATAAAAAAGGTTTTACATTTCGACTGTAACTGTCATGTGTTCATTCATAGTTTTGATGCCTTCTGAGAATCTACCAATGTAAATAAAGAAAACATTAGTGCCACCCCTGTATGTTGTCAAAATAGAAAACTACCACTTTATGGGGCCATACAAGCCTGTATTAATACTTGTGTGCACATTAAAATGTTTTTTTTTTTTTTGCAATGTACAATGCTCATGACAGTGGAATAGGTTATTCTCAGCCAGTCTACGGCAGTAATTGCAGTGGGATATGTGGTAACATCCACTCATGCATGGGAAAAAAAATACTGTGAAACCGGTATAATTTTGAAAAATACCGTGATATAGAATTTTGGTCATACTGCCCAGCACTAGTTGCAAGTGTACAGGATCTATTCCTAAATAATTTCTTAGCACTTGTATACATCCGTCTGGCTTTCAGCCACTAAAATCATAATCAATCTACTACAGCCATCCTGGTATCTGTTCGGTTGGGTTAATTAAGGCCAGACCTTCCAGATTATCTCTAAGTGTTTACATACAATGCATGAACTTGACATCCTAAAATCGAAGACTACACCAGTTTGTGTTGGTGTTAAGTCAGCTGCTTCAGGGCTGCTGCGAAATTATTTCTAATGTGCTAATGTGTACATTGTGCAAGAGCTTGAATTTCAGTATGAGACTTTTGAAATTGTGTCTTTTTAAAATAACTAAATAAATAAATGTATGGATCCAACTGCTCTTCAAGGCAGTACAGCAAAAATCGAAAGAAAAAAACACAAACAAAAGACTTTAGTGGCTGTGAATTATGGCGTTGGCTCAGAAATAAAAATGAAGTCTTAGTTCTCATGATACAAATTTATGCTAGCTACGGCTGTAGTAAAAACTGAGACACATTTCAAAGCAAGTGGCATTCTCTGTACCTCCAACAGGTCTACATGGTGATGTAACGAACTGCTCTAGAGGTTCACTCCAAATGACACACAGAACTTTGTCTATTGACATTTTTACGGTGTAGTAAAACACTAAGGACTATTTCTTCAGTCCGTCAGAGCAATGTGATTGGTCAGTTTAGTTTGGGTAACACGACCTAAGTCCCAGTTTCAGATGGAAGAGGAGGAGTAAAGATGTGCATTAAGAGAGTCGGAAAATATAAAACTAGTCGAAAATAATGACAGTGTGAGAAGCAGGCTTTATGGGAACACACTTAAGGAGGAGTGCTGGTGAACAGACGAAAGGCTCTGAAAGTACACATAAGGCTAAAGATAGAAAACCTAAAAACCTGTTATTACCTGTTGACAGGTACCATGACTAGTAAGTAAGTAAATACATACACATGAGAATAAACAAATACACACAAGAATCATTAAATAAAGAAAGTAAACTTCTGACTTGGCTAAAGATAAAAAAAAAATAAAGGTCACAGTGAGGCGTTATAAAGGTGTACTGCAATTGGTAAGGAGGACCTCTGGCCACATTTCTTGATGCACTTCTGCTTGTTAATTTGTTGTCTGAATGTTCTCAATGTTGCTGTGTGACAGAGAGGATGTGCAGCATAGTTCATAATGCCACTCAGTTTTGTCTTCCTTCTCTCCTCCTCTATTACCACCAGGGGTTCCAGAGTGCGCCCCCATAACTGAGCCTGAACTTTTTAATTATCTTGTTGATTCGGTGGGCGTCTTTTGAAGTGATGTTACTGACCCAAAAAACCACAGCATGTAAAATTGCACTGGCCATTACAGAGTTACAGAAAACGTAATGGTTGTCAGCACCCACAGTGAAGAAATGCAGCGTACTAAGAAAAAGAAAAGAGCCTGCTCTGCCGTTTCTTCTACAGACCCTCTGTGTTATGAGATCAGTCCGGCCTGTTATTAATGTGGACCCCCCAAGTACTTGTAAGAGTGGACCATCTAATGCCAGAATAGTGACAGAGGAGAAAGTCGGGTGAAATGACACCTTTTATTGGCTGACTAAATAGATGCCTGATGAAGGGGCACTGCATTTATAATCTATTTAGTTAGCCAATAAAAGGTGTCATTTCAGCCGACTTTCTCCTGTATCAATCTATGGCTAACACGGTACAACACTCTACTGCTAAGAATAGTGACAGGACACAGAGGCTCTTTGGTGTGATAAAAGTAAATGCGCAGTCCCTTGGTTTTGTTGATGATAACTTGCAGACAGTTCTCTGATATACAGATAATACAGTGAATAATAATAAATCTGTTTTTCAAAATTTCCACATACCCCGACATCCAAGTGCCTAATCTCCAAATTCTGCTTTGAAGCACAATTACTTTAATGGTAAAACGTTTAATGTGTTAGGAGTGGTGCAGAATCACAGACAAACATAGTTAGTATGGCTACAAAAGATGCTTCCTGAAAACCAAATGATCAAACGCTCAACTTGTGGTGGCCTTTGGGTTTATGAAAATACAGTACAGTCCATTAGTGAAACAATTAAAATGGGATGGATGCTGTAAAAGCTCATGTAGCATACATTTTTTGAAAGGTAAAAGAGCAATCGAGATTCCGTTTTCAATTACAAATACATGATTGCAGATGAGGCCATTTCTGGCAAAGTTTGAAAGAGTCCACAGGAACACACAAAAACAAAGTCTGATCACTTACTGTATATGATGAGGTCATTGAAAACGATTGTCATTACAGTGATTCTGATATATTAGACTCATTGTCATTTGGGAGGTTTTATTTTTACAAAAAAAGTACAGACAAATGTAAAACACATTTTATAAATTAAAGCATTAAGAGGCTCTGGCAAAACTTTGTCTTCTCAAATACAAGTTAATTTTCAGGGTTAACTAACCTGCTAAATCTTTCTACATGTACTGATGAAAATATAAATCTGATAATAGCAAACAAATGACTGCTGACAAACCTGCTGTGAAAAGTACGATGTTACAAATGCAGCTTTAAAGTGATTCTGTAAATGGCATGCTGCAAATGAAAACATCCGGAATAATCTTGATATTTATTCACTTATTAAGACCACAGACTATGAATATAGCAGAAATTCTCAGATGATCCCGAACTTGATAAAGGGGATGAGAAACAGCTGAAGATAACTTTATCTCTCTCAAACTGAAATAAAAGAGTCTGAAGTGTGAATTTTAAGGGGTGTTTAATTTTCAGTTAAGAACAGAAAATGTCAGTGAAACTCTCTATGTGGACAAGATAACTCAAAGAAATAACACGCCACCAAGGCAAATAAATGGGCAGGAACAGAACTTTGTCAAAAATTAGATTTGTAAATTTGAGTGGAAAGAAAAAAAAAAAAAAGAAAAATCATACTGCAATTATTTTCCCACATAACTTGATTGCAGTTTGAACTGCAATGTGACAAACCATGCAAAATGTAAATTTAAAAAGGGCAAACATAGAATTGTGTTTCAACTAGGGCTGGGAATTGATTAAAAGAAACTTAACTAATCCCATAAATGTATGAAATTAATTGTGGTTAATCACATTTAACATTGAAACATGTAATGATAAAATTAATACGTAAATCATGAAGTAAATACACACTGAATCATAAATATAATGCAGAATGAACACAGTGGAATTTAAAAAAAAATAACTTAAACAATGACCTTAAACCTGAACAATTAACAAAATACTACTTGAGCAACTACAACCTGAATTTGTAGGACTCCCTAAAAGGCAAGTTGAAAGGAAGGCCAATGTATTAACTATCAAATTGGCATAGAATAAGACAACAGCAAAAATCAAACTATCCAAATGACTGTTGACTTTGAAGGCACTGCTGAAGGCGGATTTAACTGTCCCACCCCTGTGGACAGTTTAGTACATTATAGATTTTATACTTTTGTGGTTGGTGAACAAGAGGGTGCAGGCAGGGTGGAGTAAGTGGAGAAGAGTGTCAGGAGTGATTTGTGACAGACGGGTATCAGAAGAGTGAAAGGGAAGGTCTACAGGACGGTAGTGAGACCAGCTATGTTATATGGGCTGGAGACGGTGGCACAGGAGACAGAGCTGGAGGTGGCAGAGTTAAAGATGCTAAGATTTGTGTGACGAGGATGGACAGGATTAAAAATGAGGACATTAGAGGGTCAGCTCAGGTTGGACGGTTGGGAGACAAAGTCAGAGAGGCGAGATTGCATTGGTTTGGACATGTGCAGAGGAGAGATGATGAGTATATTAGGAGAAGGATGCTAAAGATAGAGCTGCTAGTGAAGGGGAGAAGAGGAAGGTCTATAGATGTGGTGAGAGAGGACATGCAGGTGATGGTGTGACAGAGCAAGATGACAAGGACAAGAAGAAATGGAAAAAGATGATCCGCTGTGGCAACCCCTAACGGGAGCAGCCAAAAGAAGAAGAAGAAGATGATACGTTTGTGGCTGGTAGTTTCAGGGTGTGCCTTAAGATTTTTTGGGTTACAAAAAGTGTGTCACCACATAAAAACGGTTGGAAAACGCTGCTCTACCTTACATTGATTTTGCTCCTGGTACACTTTTTTAAAAAAAAAAAAGGATCTCTGTAGCTTTTATCTTACTTAAAAACTGATGCTGTGCATTACTTGGATGGTTATGTTACATTCTTTGCATACATTAGTGAAGATACTGCAAACTTGAATCAAAGGTAGGGGTAATCATTACATCACTATTTCATAGAATTTTGTCATTATATTAGGGCAGGCAGCATTGTAAGCTGTCTGGCAGACTGGCAAGGTAAATACAGAGAGGTAGTGTTTGATTTTATTGCCACTCAAAGATAACTTATTTAGCACTTATGTGATATGCCATTGATTCGATCGTCTTACAGAAACATGAAATGGAAAAAAAAAAAAACAACAAAACAAATATAAACTTTTCTCTAGCATTGCACCAGGACTGCTATAAACTCAACCCTTTTTCCGACACTCCCTTGCACATACGTCAGTATATATCAGGGATCTCCAGCGTTTTTTCCCCTGAGAGTTCCTTTTACAAAATGAAAATGGCCGAGAGCTGCTCATGTTTTCTAACGTTATTCTCATCGCTTATTTCAACCCAAACAAACTGAATACGCTTCTTTTGCCTGAACATTTACAAGATGTTGGTGTCCACAACTCACATTTTGCTTTAAAACATCACAAAAAATATTTAGTTCACCCTCAAGTGCATTTTGTATGTCTGTATGCATTTTCTAGTGTATCTCAAACTATTGAATTAAAATATGAATGCTGTCAACACAAAACCATGCAATTCTAAATCCATAGATCTGACTTATTCATTTGTCATTTTGTCACATGTCGCTGTGTCACTTTATTCACAGGTCCAGTTGCATGTGTGATGTGTTTTTTAGTTATTCAGATGACTGGCACGGAGGTGTCTGGTGGAGTGGAGCCCCCTTAGGTTCACTCTTATGGAGTCATTTAAATGCTCGTCTGTCAGTCTTGTTCTGAACTTTGATTTCATGACATTCATGTCAGGCTCACTGAGGTATGGAGACTCAAACAGAGCAGACATTTTCAGAGCTGCTTGGTGGAGATTCTTCTAGTTATCTGGCTCTACTAAGCTCCAGAAATACTGAGAATGCTGTTGAGACTTTAACTGCACATTATTTTGAAGGTTTACTAAATATGTAATATATAAAATCCAATGTCTGTCTGTCCACTTTTCACGAGAGAACTACTTAACGAATTTACATTGGGTTTTTTCTATAATTTGCTTGAACATTCCGGTTGGTTTTGCGACTTCTCTCATTTCACTATGTATCAAAGTTTGCATGTGGTAACAATTTATTTCCACAAAGGCAGCTTCGGGGTGTGTTCCTTAACTCAGCTTAGTTAGCAAACAACAGAACAATTGAATTCAATTTTGTTTGATATTTAAAATAAAGTGATACTTAGGTCTTGATGAGTCTGCCACATTGAAAAGACAGATTGCAACTCAGATTGTGGATCGTGATATGATATTTTTGGAAGATTGCTCACCCCTAATTTGACTAATCAAGTTTTCAAATTTCTGTAGGATTCATGAACTCTTTGGCAAGCTACTTGGAAAGGGGTTGCGAGTGACATGTTGGAGACCCCGGGTATATATCAATCAAGAAAATGAAGAGCAGTGCTATGTATTGACATGTGGTGTATCACTGTGAACCATGTAATATGAAGTTTTCATTTAAAGGTTTAATATTTTTTATAACATTTTTAAAGGCTGTATACAAATATGGTATTCAATGTGTATGAAATTCTATAGTTGCACACTTAACTTATCTGTACTATTGCTTTGCAAGGTTGAAAAAAAAAAAATAATAAAAAAAAATAGATGAAAATTCCACCCTGACCAAAGCAATGTCAGAGGCATTTGCATAGTTGCCAGCCCTGAATGCGACAATATTCAACACGTTAAACAGATCACATTAATCGCAAATTTTAATGTGTTAACTTTCCCAGTACTGGTGATCCCAAATCTTCACTTGATTTGAGTCAGCTGTGGGATTATGTTTCGACCCTGAGCCGAGCCAAACCCAATACCTCCCACTGTATGTCAAAAACCCAACTTGCAGTATGTTGCTTCAAACACAATAGAGAAACAGTGCTGGGAAGGTTGTGATTATGGTGTAATGGTGAGAGATTAAATCTGTGACCCCAACTTGCAATAAACAATTCTGTAGACAACATAGCCTCAAACAGGGCTGCTTGACATAATGGCAAAAATGGGGAGGGAAATGATTGATTAAAGAAAATGATAAATGTAATGGGTAAGAACAGGAAGCCGGATTTCTTAGGTGAAAAGCAGGCATGTTAAACCATCACAACACTATTACAATCTATGTTGCAGTGCTCCTCTGCAGACACATCACACTGCAGTACTGCTTGCCACTCACTATGACCACAAACTGTGCCTAATGGCCCTCAGGGGCAAAGCTGAAAGTTATATGCAAAAAAACCTGATTTACTGTGTGCGAAATTTCAAATCTATGGTTTAACTCTTTTAGGGCTAATTTTTTTTTTTGTTTCTTATCTCCCAGGGCTGAATATTTTTCCAAAAACTAACATTTTTTAAAAAAGAACACAAAGCAATTGTTTAACATATCAAATCAACAAAAAATATTTACTTTTGACAACTGTTCCTGTCTTGCATGTTGTATGAGCCTGCATACTCTATGACTTCACATACATTTTACACAGCACAGTCTGATGTCGCTCAGAGCAGCCAATTTCAGTCATTGCCACATTGCACTGCTCACAATACGTGTTGCTTTGGTGCCTACTTTTCAATTGTCTGTTGCTGCACTTTCTCACATATATTGTTAGTGTGTACTGTAGAGAGACAAGTCACCCTTTTGCCATTGTGCCATTCCACTGCCACCAAGTTTTCTGCCCGCATGAAAACCGTATTGTCACCTCTTTTCATCTTCTGAAACTTTATGAACTTTATGCATGGCATTATAGCCTGGCTCACCCCATAGGATTTGCTTCTGTTTATTACAGAAGTGAATAAAACTTTGCAGCAGCATCACGTACCTATCACCATGCTGCATAACCTGTCCAAAGTCACCAGGGGACAAAGCACGTTTGGACCAATGCTCCCTGAAGTTATATCACCAGTTCTGTCCCATCTCTATTTGTAATACCACAGCACGCTTCATCTCGTCTTTTGTTGTGGGTTTACACTTTGAAAAACGAGAATGCGATGCAAACGCAGACCGTGATTCAAAAAATTTCTCTGCCTACCTGTTTGTCTCGTCTGACGGTAGCTGAAAAGCAGCATCAGGAGAGAGCAACCTGAAGTACAGCAGCTGGTGATCTGTCGTGTCCAACAGCAAGCCATGCCGTCTTGTGAAGTCCAGTAGCCAGATCGGCTCTCAACGGATCAATGTCTGTGTATTTATCCCACGCGAACCTTGCCGTAGATGCATCGGCTGAGCGAAGTGCTCAACTGGCAGCAGATCCGCTGGCGCAGCATCGGCTGGTATTTGATCAGCTGATGCCGGCTTCTCACTCTCTTGCTCGATCTCCTGATCACTGTCAATAAAATCCTGATTTCTCTCCTGAAAAATCAGAGTCTGACTCCGCGATAATGCGCAAAACATTGTCTGCCGAGTGTTTTCTTTTCTGCACTCACTTCGCTCCCTTGTCACATGTCGATGCCATCTTGCCATTGTTTAAATTTCGCAACTCACGCACACGCTAGGATTAGTTGCCGAGTCAACGAGTCTAGCATTCCTCCAAGCACAGAGGGAATGCCTGTGATGTGATAGTGAAATTTGTCGCCATTAACAGCTGATTATCACCCTCAACCCCTCCTGTCAACAAAATTCGACATCCGCCCTAAAAGAGTTAAACAACAAAGCTGTGCATAAAAAACGGACAAACAAAACATTGTGTATTAGAACTCCACCACATCATACTCCTTGCGCACTTCAGGATCTTGAAAATTTTAACACAATGAACCAACAATGCATCACGATAAATTAAAAAAAAAAATTCAGACGTGAGTGTCAGTAGGCTTTGCGCACTATGAACCAAGTCACCCGAACTTTTCTCTAGCGTTTCAGTAATTATTTACCACTCTGATGCTGATCTTTTTGATCATAAAACAGGTCATTACGATAGCAACTGATGAGAAGAATTCACAGTTCATTGCAGAATTCCAGTATGAGGGTTCCTCTAGAGTGCCTCTTTCTCTTGCACGATTTGGCTCAAAAACTAATCAGCACATCGTCATTTCATAACTGGCTTAAGTTATGAGTTTGGTATTTTTCTGTCCACCCTTTTTAGTTCTAGAACGTCCTCAAGTAACTGCGACACACCCCCATCATCGAGATATCAATGTTTTTCGGTGTCAAGATCTGTCAAAAAAAAAGGACATCAAATTTTTTGACAAATCTAAAGTATAACCTAGAAGACCAGGGGTCCTCGATCACAGTCCAGGAGGGCCGCAGTGGCTGCAGGTTTGTGTTCTAACCTGGTTGCTTAATTAGAAAGCAATTCTTGGCAATAATTTAATTTCATGGCTCGTCACTGCTTTAACTCTGCCATGTCAGGTCATTCTCATATTCCTAGATTTTCTTCCCCTTTCTAAGGACACCATCCAAATGATTTGAAGGCTAGAATGGAGGAGCAATTCTCAGTCCTTCACTTTTATTCTCTTCACTTTCCTTCCAAGTATTTAATTAAACCCAATGGCATATGATAAATACACACAGGTGTAAATGGTAACAAGGTAAATGCAGACATGCTGGTCTCTTGTCATTTGCATATTATTGCTAATTAGGAGCAATTAAAAACCAAGAATACTAAACTAAAATAAGCAATAAGGTCCAAAATCGTAACGAGCGAGACAACTAAAATGAAACAGAAGTGTTACTTGAGCAATAAGGGCTTCTTATTAAGCAACTGGGTTGGAGCAAAAACCAGCAGCCACTGCGGCCCTCCAGGACCTTGATTGAAGACCCCTGACCTAGATGATAGGTTATGGTAGGGGAGGGATCAAAGCAAAAAAAAAAAAAAAAGTAATGCTACTCATATTTTCAAGTACAGATCCAATTAAGGAGATCTTCATATATGAAAATTATAAATATTTTTAATAAAGTAACAAAAATTTTTTTTTCTTAATTGGAGCGACTTTTCACTTAAGGAAGACATGTTTAGTGCTGCTGCCCCTTAAATTCAACATTCTGAGTTTCATTCCTGCTCCCAAAAGTTTTTTCTCATAGACTCTGAATATGTTTACCTCCAATATCTGCAAAGACATGCAGGCCCATTAAGTGGCAGCACTAAACTGGCCCCATGTGAGTGTTGGTGTGTAAATAAGTGGACCTTCTAAACATACTGAGAACCTGAACTAGGGCTGCTTTCAACCTACCACCGATTCTGCCAGGATAGGTAATGGGGATTTGAGTATAATACTCTTAATTTTATCTTAAGTAACGATACTTATATTTTTAAGTACTCATTTCACCCTCACTAGCTTCTCTTGCCATAAATTTAGGACAATATGGATTCAGCAAAACAGCAGGTTACCGGACCACATCTCTTAAAATTACACCACTCAATGACTACCCAAACAAGTAATAAACGTGATGTAAATCATATAACATACAGTAAATGAAAATTGAATTTTTATTATGATTTGATTTTGAAAAGCCTATATAAGAATATGTGCTGTGATAAGAAGATTAACAAACTCTTGACTGCATCAGCAAAAACCAGACTGTCATTTTGAAATGGATTTAGAAGAGCCATTAGAAAAACATGCTGGAAGAAAAATACTTTAATCCCTTGCAAAAGATTTCCGAGTAACCCAATATTCAAATGAAATGCTGTTATAAGGACGAATTAAGCTTTCCTCATAAAGTAGTGTTAAACTGCACATCTTTGTGAGACTTAGTGCTGCGCCAAATCACAGGGATATCCTGTGTGTATCGGCGTCCTTGTGCTTTTCTTACTTCCCTTCATTTTTCATTCCCTAAGGTAAAATTAACTGCTAACAGCACACTTTTCCATACCATGGCTACAAGTGCAATATACCAGACAAATAGGTGCCACTCTGCTTAAATTTGTAACATAGATTTAATTGTGATCAGACCTCACTTTAAGCTTTGGTCAACTGCTAAATTAAAATTATGGCAAGATTTAGCTTTCAGTATTAAGCGAGTTTTATTTTTCCACTATAAATAAAAAAAATTACTTTCGCATCCTACAATACACACAAGGTACACACAATGAATGATGAGGCAGTGTTCTCATATATTCAACTTGGTTATGTATAAAGTGAAAACTGCCAAATACTCCTCTAGCCTTAAACACCACATATAAGACAACGTCATTAACTCTTAACTAGTGGCTCAGTTTAAGTGTGTTAACTTCTTATTGACTTGGAAAACTGATTCCTGTCCAATGTAACGCTATAACTTAAAAGAATCTACACAAGCCCCAGACATAAACATTAACAGATGCTACTACAACGAAGGCTTGTGAACCTTAGGCAACAGTTAAGTGCCCCAGTCACCCAACGGTGCCAATAATGAATTAAGATTGCACGTTGCAGAATCTCTACTTAACAAGTCTGTCCTGACTGACTAAAAGAGTTGCATGATTGCCAGCCTTCTGCAGAAACATAAAGGCAGCTTGCAGCCAGTTAATTTGTAGCCCCTTAGCCGACTCCTGGACAGCTTTGACATAGTTACACTGTACTTATACAGGTAATTACATAGTAGTTACAGTGTAATTATGAACACAATGTAAAGTGTTACCAATTATTTCCATAAGAAAGTGGATAGACTTAAGTAAATAGTATAGCAAGTTTTCTTTTTTTTTTCCTCTGATCTACCCATACGAGACGAGGTGTGACATAAAAATAACCAGTCTGGGCTTGGACTTTCCTGGAATACCATCTGGAGGTCGACTGGACGTGAATCCTAGAACTATATCCCGTCTTACACGCCCTCTCAAACCGCCAACTGGCTAGGTATATCCTGTGAAGAGCCCAGTCAGTATTTGCATAACAATCGCTACACGAGTTGCCACTAAAATGTCGGGTGAAAAAAAATCAAACAGTGAATCGACATCCAATTTCTCCCAAATTTTCACTTTTTCTGTAAATCAGTTTTTGACTGACAAAAACATTCCTGTCCTCGATCATCCTCCCTATTCTCCCGATTTAGCTCCCTGTGATTTTTACTTGTTCCTGAAAATCAAAAGTGACCTGAAGGGAACACATTTTTCTTCAGTGGATGAAGACAGAAACGGTAAACCTGTTGAAGAGCCTCAAGCAAGACGACTTCCAGCACTGTTTCAATCAATGGAAGATACGTATGGAGCGATGTAGAGATCGGGAGGGGGAGTATAGAGAAGGTGACAATGTTTAGAATGCTGGAAGTCATCAAGACATATATTTTTTTTTTAATTCTATGTCTCACCTCATATACGAGGTGTGGCAGAAAAGTAATGAGACTGGCAACACTGCAAGCGATCTGGCAACGCCGCGCTGTTGTCCTTGATAGAGCACGTGTATCAGTACCCTCCCATAGCTCAGTGCGAGTTTCAACTCCTTCCGTTAACTACGTGATTTTTGTGACTGCTATTAGCGAAGTTGTGTTTTTGGTTGTGCGTCACGCAAAATGGAACAGTGGAATTTGGAGCAACGTTGTGCCATTAAATTTTGTGTTACGCTTGGAGAATCGGCAAGTGTGACGTTTGAAAAGTTAAAACAGGCCTATGGGGAACATTCTTTATCCCGAGCTCAAGTTTTTCAGGGAGGCCTTCAACTTCGAAAACCAATGAAAACATCGAACGCGTGAACACTCTTGTGAGATCAGACAGTCATTTAACATTAAGAATGTTGAGTGAACATTTAAATTTGAACAGATTTACCGTTCATCAAATTTTGACTGAACATTTGCACATGCGAAAGGTCTGTGCCAAAATGGTGTCGAAAAACCTAAAAATTGAGCAGAAGGACAATCGAAAAAACGCGTTCCTGTGGTTCCCCAGCCCCCTTATTCACCTGACCTCAGTCCGTGTGACTTTTCCTAAACTGAAAAATGTCCTCAAAGGACGTCATTTCAGGACTTTAAAAACATCCAAAAGAGTGTAACGGACATGCTGAAGACCATACCGGTTGAAGACTTCCAGCGCTGCCACCAACAGTGGGAACAACGTCTCCATCGGTGTGTAGCTGCCCAAGGGAACTACTTTGAAGGGGATAACATTGATGTTTGAAAAAAATAAAAACTTTGCTAAATAAAAATCAGTCTCATTAATTTTCTGCCACACCTCGTACATATTAGGGTAGACACCAAACAAGGATGAATAGCAAAATATGAACAAGGTTGTGCAAGTCCTTCAAAGAGAGAGAGAATTGCAACCTAGGAATAGGCAGACACTTCTCCAGGAGTAACTTCTAAAGGAGTAAGTTATCAAGCAAATGCAGCAATCCTTGACGATCCACAGATGAGAAAGAGGAGTCTGGAACACCTCCTTCCCAATAGAGGGGAGCACACTGTTACAGGCAGAGAGAAACAGGCTCACTGTTACAACTGAAAGGAGGTCAGGTGTCCCTATAGCTCAGCAGATGGCAGCATACAATTATAAAAGCAAAGTAAGGCAGGTTACTTTGGGGATGTGGCCCTGGACGGTAGTCAAGTGCTTAGAGGTACAGGCACACCAGGGGACAACACTAGGTAGGGCCCTAGGCTGGTGTCGCAAAAATAGGATCACCCCTTAACCAAGAAGTAATTCTGCAGCTAACCTATTACCAGTAAATTTATAGCCACCTGACAGCTAAGGGAACTTGGAAGCTAAAGCTTTGACATAAGCAAAGGCAAAAGTCGGGAAGGTGCTTTATACTACCAGAAAAAAGGGAAAAAATGATGAGCCACCCACCTAACTATATATGCAGGTATTAAAAACCGTTAGGTCATGGAGTTTTACTTTGATTATTTACTGTGTTATGAGGCTTCCCTTTTTAGTAGTAGAAGTAGTAGTGGTGTCACATGTACCATTCCCTCGTGCGATTTATACAGTATGTAATTATCATAGGTGTTCATACAACCTTCTGCGTTATTCTCAGTACAAGTGTTTCCTTCCGTGCGTTTATTATATGTATATGCACTCAGTCTTACACTTTAAAGTGGGCAGTGAAATCTTTTACATATTCTACAAACTCTGTGATAGCCAGGGATATTTTCTTTTCTGCTGGGCTAGTAACATTCCTACAAGACAGTTCCACTGTATAATAAAGCTGTTTAAGAATGAAGGTTCAGTTTATGGGGTGGAGTACTTTGGACCAGCTGGCAAAACTGACAGCCATTATGAACACTGCTGTACATCGTCTCACTGACCCACTATCATTTAAATTATTTCAGCAAATGAATTATTTAGCAGTGTGTCAAGAAACACTACTGGGGCTACTCATATATCTCTTATATATATATTTCTCTTCTGGTTCGTCCTGCTTCCACTTCAAAACCTGTCTTACCCACATGCAGCCGACACGGCATTTCTCAATTCCTATTCGTCCTCTTCCAAACCCTTCCCCACGCTGCCTGCGGCTCCTCTTCAAAACCAGTCCCGCCCACATGCAGCCGACACGGCATTTCTCGATTCCCATTTGTCCTCTTCCACAGATAACTCAACCTCCTGGCCACGGACAATACTGTTTTAAAATACACGGGCAAATTTATCATCAAATCTCTCCACTATACGCTAACACTTCTACCTCTCCAGGAAATGGACAGTTATATGTTTTTGACACAGCACAAGCTACTGAAGTGCGCTTACAAAATAAAGCAAACTCTGCATGCAGCGAAAATTTACTTCTCCAGCTAGATTCCATGCTCAGAACCATCAACTCCTTCACTAAATCATACAAACACATGCATGAAATCACTCAGTCCAATCCAACAGCATCTGTACGAATGTTTTTCAAGGAAAACCCTTGGCAGGATTTACGACGATACAATGCCCTGACTTGTCACAGCGATGTTGCAGCGATTTTGAGAAGATGGTGAAACCCCTGCCGAAAGGGACATTTGCATCTATCCCAGAGGTAACTCCTGTAAACAGATTTACATACTCAATATGAATTGCGTCCCTATGGTTTACCCACTTTTATTCCCTTACGGAGACATTGGCTGGCACAAAGATTTACAACATGTTCCCGATTAAAGAACCGGCAACTGAATCAGGCTTACTCAATGCCCATTTTACACGTACAGATTATCAATGAGGAATACATTTAATATTTTGCACTTCAGTGGCGAACTATTCCAACAGTACGTCGTAGGTGCGTATGAGGGCACGCGTCTCAACTATCTCTGATTACATCAACAAGATCTGCGCCTGGAACAATACAATGGACTATCAGATGCACTGCAAGCAAAGGCTGAAAATAACGTACATGTAGGCAAAATGATCATATTACTGTCCACATTTCCAGGAAGTCCAAGATACATGCAACAAAACTATTGTTGTACGTGGCTTTTTCTACGGTTAGATCTTTCGACTCATTATCTTTCGTCTCCAGCAAAACACCTATTCACAACTGCGTCTTTTCAAGAAAATTTTCTTTCTTCTTGATTTCTGAATTCCTTTCTCACCGTTTTCTGTTCCTAATTTTACACCGCTGTATGCTACAGCGGGTGTCGGCTGGTATAGTATAATACTATTTTATAACATTTCACTATGACTGCTATTTTATCTTTAGTCAAGTGAGAAGTTTTGTTCCTTTTGCAACTCACATGTACTTGAGGGACACTGATGTGGTTACCATTGATTGTTATAATATTGCATTTTGAGCTTTAGTAAGAAGCTAAATTTCCCCCTTAGGATAAATAATGTACTAGCTAAGTATTTTACATATCTATATGATTTCCTTTTTACAGTTTGCTTGCCTGAAATCATACATTGCAAAGTAATATTTTATACAGAGTGAAAGCCATTTCATTACCCTGGTGGTAAAGGCTGCGGTCTTTCCCAAGTTGTAGTTCTTGTGTTATGGTCAACATAATACGTTCTACCATGGAGATCCTTTCTTTGTTCCCACCTGAAAAGAAAAAAGCTCACAGTTAACAAATATTCTCATAAACACACAAATATACAATTCAAATTATATTTTGCAGAAATCTCGTCCGTATGCAGGTATACGTGGACGTTTAGTATCCGCCACACCATATTTAAGTTTCATAAGCAGAAAAATTAAACTATTCAGAAGGTATTGCTATTTCTGAAACAGAGTTAAGTCTTTATAAAGATTCAACTCACTCACTATATTTAAGAACATGCATCAAATGTTAGTACTGAAGGTACTGTGATGCAAGGGGCTTTTTCAAACGTATTCAGAAGCTAATAACAGGTACGAAGTAACAAATGTTCTGGTTTGATGTCCTGTAGACATTTGGGAAAGCTCAATGTTTAACCACAGCAAGATATTCGAGGCCAAAAATGAGGACGTGACAACGTCTGTCTTTACTAGATGGAGGTAACCTCTCATTTGTCATGCTCTTGTATTTTCACTAGAATTGATTAGATGAGTTAATTACTGCAAAACTGGACAGGCATTCTAACTAAATAAGAAGGATTTAAAAGGTTATCACCACACCAAAAAGGAAAGAGGGTGAAAGACACAATATTTTGGCTGTATACTCTTCATCACCTGAAGAAATATATGATCCCAGGAGCTCCAAAGTCTTAGTGGCCAACTAAATTTTTTGTTCTCTTCCTTCACCTTCTCTAATGGCATCTTTCTCATACTTACTCACCTTTTATCTGCCCTGGCTTTGTTCTCCCTCCTGTGTTACCTGCTTTTTCCTTTACACCCGCACATTTGATGAAGTCTATACAACCAAAACGTGGGGCTTTTACCTTCTTCAATTTTTAGCATGGAAATGACCTTTAACCCATTTTGCTCCTTTACAGATGCATGCTTGACGCTGCTCTTCACAATCATTCTAAAAGCTCTCTTTAACATTGCATTCACAGCATAAGCAGACCACCACCACCAAATACATACATACAATAAACTTTCTTTAGCTTTGTAGGGTTCTAAATGACAAAGAGTAATGTACACATTGTAAATATTACTAACATTACAACTTGTATAAGTGGAAACCAGCATGACAATGAGTATACAATTCCCATTTCCTATTTAGATACTGCAACAAGATAACATCCAAATTCAGGATAACTTATGGCTATTGTAATATTAGACTACTCTTTGCAATTCATTCTAGGTTGTTGTCACAGCCCGTTAAACTTCACATTACAACCATAAAACAAACTCCAATGCCAAAACCCAGCGAGGCATAATGCCATTCTATTGAACTCGTTTATCATATTTCATTCTGCTCTGCGCTATTTCTTCTTTCAATGGCTCCTCTTTCTCAAATGAGTAATTCTGATTTATCAAATAAAATCTATTATTATTTTTTAATCACAGAATGCTCATCTTACAACTATGCATTTAAAAAGAAAAAAAAAAAATACCGAATGGCTTGTGTGCTATCGTAGATACAGATAAACATTTGTTTTATCGGGCGAATCTACAAGAGCTTTTTCCTTGATTCATTTTTACTTCTTTGAATGTCACGATAATACATCACCACATTTAAAAGACATATTTATTCGGCAGATGCTTTAAACTGATCCCAGATCAAGTTACATGGTATTATAAGCAAGAGTAATAATATTGCATGATACTACAATTTCTATTAAAGGGTACACCTAAAGCAGAAAATGCTCCTTTTTTCAATTAACTGAAGGTTTCACTTCATGGACTATTGATTTTTATAGTGCACACTAGTACTCTTATGGGACTGCAGTCCACAAGAGTCGGAATGAAAGCAAAAGGCACAATGGAGTAATGAAATAATGTATGTAAGTAATTACCTAGCCTGTTCATCTAAATATGCTTAGAAGATTCAATGACTTTTGACTGACTAATCCTTTTCTGAACATTTCGTTTCCCCCAAAAAACCACATAGCTGTATAATGCATTTTTGTTTCTATCTTGTCTAGGTCAAGGACATTATGCTTAATCTTAACACTGAAAAAAATACATCATTGCAGCAAAAGCTATAAGATTCTCTTAGGCTATCAGATAGAAAGCTTCAGTTAACCACTTCAAAAATGTACTTTAACTCCAGAAAGAAAATAAATAAAAACAAACCCAATACAAGAGAGCAGCCTTACTCTGAAATGACTTAACTACATGTCTGAAAAAAGCTGCACAGCACACCTAGTTAGTTTTTAAAAAATACCCTTAGTAGACGGCAGTATAATCGATGCACCAGCAGTCCAGCGCTCTCTCGGTCATCTTGCAGTATGAACTGGAGTGATGGTTCTAAATCCTTGCTGATAAATGCTTAAGCTTCCTCACAACATGCCTCAGATGCATCCTGCAAAATCTGCCAGTGTTTTAGGCTGATGCCTATCTTCAATAAAACTGGGAACGAGCCAGGTTTATGCCGCTTAGCTCTGACTGAGAAATAGGGGGACTGCAGTATCACAGTAACCAGCAGACCTCAGGCTGCATTTACTCTTACAAAATGTCACAACTTAAAAAGTAATCTAAAAATAAATGTCTTTCAATTTACATTTTAGATTCTATTAATCATATTATTGATACAGTTTATGATAACTGAATTGGCGCTTTGGCAGCACTATAAACTCACAGACCATAAAAGTGATAAGCAGCATCTGGTAAAAACTTCACTCCTAGTGAGAAACTGTAGCGTCACAGTGCAGAACAACATAAAGTTAACGTAGAACTTCAAAAATCTGAAAACAATGACTTTTCAAGTGTACTGGTGCCGATATTTAAGAATAAGGGGATGTACAGGACTGCAGTAACTACAGGAGGATAAAATTGATGAGCCACAGCATGAAGTTATGGGAAAGAGTGGTGGAAGCTCAGTTAAGAAGTGACGTGATGATTAGTGAGCAGCAGGATGGTTTCATGCCAAGAAAGAGCACCACAGATGTGATGTTTGCTCCGAGGGTGTTGATGGAGAAGTAGAGAGAAGGCCAGAAGGAGTTGCATTGCGTCTTTGTGGACCTGGAGAAAGCAAATGACAGGGTGACTGAGAGGAGCTGTGGTATTGTGTGAGGAAGTCGGGAGTGGCAGAGAAGTACGTAAGAGTGGTACAGGATATGTATGAGGGAAGTGCGACAGTGGTGTGGTCTGTGGTAGGAGCGACGGAGGTGGGATTACATCAGGGATCGGCTCTGAGCCCTTTCTTATTTGCAATGGTGATGGACAGGCTGACAGATGAGATTAGACAGGAGTCCCCGTGGACTGTGATGTTTGCCAATGACGTTGTAATCTGTAGTGAGAGTAGGGAGCAGGTTAAGGAGACCCTTGAGAGGTGGAGATATAAGAGGAGAGGAATGAAGGTCAGTAGGACCACCAAGACAGAATACATGTGTGTAAATGAGAGAGAGGTCAGTGGAATGGTGAGGATGCAAGGAGTAGAGTTGGTGAAGATGGAGGAATTTAAATACTTGGGATCAACAGTACAGAGTAATGGGGAGTGTGGAAAAGAAGTGAAGAAGAGAGTGCAGGCAGGGTTGAGTGGATGGAGAAGAGTGTCAGGAGTGATTTGTGACAGACGGGTATCAGCAAGAGTGAAGGGGAAGGTCTATAGGCCAGTAGTGAGACCAGCTATGTTATATGGGCTGAAGACGGTGGCACAGGAGACAGAGCTGGAGGTGGCAGAGTTAAAGATGTTAAGATTTGCATTGGGTGTGACGAGGATGGACAGTTTTAGAAATGAGGACATTAGAGGGTCAGCTCAGGTGGGACGGTTGGGAGAAAATGTCAGAGAGGCGAGATTGTGTTGGTTTGGACATGTGCGAAGGAGAGACGTCGAGTATATTGGGAGAAGGATGCTAAGGATAGAGCTGCCAGGCAAGAGAAAAAGAAAAAGGCCTAAGAGAAGGTTTATGGATGTGGAGAGAGAGGACATACAGGAGATGGATGTGACAGTGCAAGATGCAGAGGACAGAAAGATATGGAACAAGATGTTCCACTGTGGTGACCCCTAACGGGAGCAGCTGAAAGAAGAAGAAAAAGAAGAATTGACTTTTCATTAATAATAAAAATAAAATTATTTTATCCATCCTGGCTACATCTCGGCATTTAACACAATAGTACCTAGCCAGCTGATCAACAAACTCCATGCACTCGGACTAAGTCCCTCCATATGCAACTGGTTACTGGATTTTCCTACCAATAGCCCTCAGTCAGTTAAGCTAGACAAGCACACATCCTCCACCCTCACCCTGAGCACTGGAGTACCACAAGGCTGTGTGCTAAGCCCCCTGCCTCTACGTACTTTTCACCCATGAATCAAACATTATTGTTAAATTTGCAAACGATACAACTGTCATTGGGCTCGTAACAAACAACAATGAAGAAGCTGTATACAAGAAGGAGATTCAGAACCTGACAGTGCGGTGTGACACCAACAACTTGGGCTTAAACACCAAAAAGGGTGTTGTAATCTTTAGGACCACTAAAAAGACCACTCACAGTCCAGTAATATCAAAGCAGAGGATGTAGAGAGAGTCTCTGGCTTTAGGTTTCTGGGAGTTACCATCATGGAGGACCATTCCTGGGCTGAGAACACCTCAGTGGTAGTAGGCAAATTTACAATACCACCTCTGCTTTCTGAGAAGGGTAAGGAGAGTTAATCTCCCCCAGAAGGTGTTGGTCAACTGATACAGATGCACTACAGAGAGCATCTTGACTAACTTCAAGACAGCCCAGTACAAAAGCTGCATCAAAGCTGTCAAAATAGTCCTGTAGCGGGTCATAAATACAGCAAAGAACATTGTTGGCACTGAACCTCCATCAATTGAACATCTACTGTATACAAGACTCGCTGTGTGAGAAGGGCTGAAAACATCATCAAGAACATCACTCATCATGAACAAAACTTCTTTAGGGCCCTCCTATCAGGTCGGTACTTCAGATCAACTTGTACAAAGAGACTACAAAAATGTTTTTTATCCCCCAACTACCATAAACCTGTTGACCACTGGCCACTGGTAAGTGAACATGTAACCATGCATTCTATTAAGGATGACCCTAGAAAGAGAGTAGCTCTGCTGCAGCCATCCGCAGGAAGGCTGCTTGCATTATGAAGGGGATGGGGGAAAGCCCTCGGGAGCCTCCTCCCCGGATGAGTTGAAATAACTGGAGAGCCAATGGAGTCAGGCCTGTTGGGGATCAGAACTGGTGTGGTGCTGAGGCATTACCCGCTGCATGGCAGCACTTAGATCCTAATCTGGGTAGGTGTGTCGAGTGTTTTGTCTCTCCAACATGATGATCATTTTCCTCTGCTGTAGGGGGAGCTTCATAAAGTCTGCATTTCATTGGCGGCACCTCTCTGGGGTACGCACACTTGGGACTGGCCAGATCTCTGTAGGTGGTCTGGTCGCTCTGATGGCTGTCCTACAAAGGGAGTAACTGCCTGTATGACAGAGTGGCTCCTTCCGATGGTACTCCTTTCAACGAGCGTATTATGAGACTCCGGTTAATGCACTCTCTGGGTGCCTTGTCTGTTGTCTCAGTGTATGCACTGACCATGGCGAGTGATGTCTCGGTAAAAGAGACATTCTATTTGCAGCTTTGCTTGATGGTTGATGTGTGCCTGCGAGGTGACACTCTTCTGGTCATAGGTGACTTCCATGCAACCACTAGCACTGACAGGGCTGGCTATGAGGATTGTGTTGGACCCCATGGGTCTGGTGACCGTGGAGAAAGTGGCTACATTTTCCTAGACTTTCCAAAAGGTCAGAGGTTGCAGATCACTGGATCCAGCACCCTGTACAGCAACGTTGGACTCGGTACTCAATACTGGTGGTGTGGTAAAGAAGATCACATCTCATATCTCCACAATTAGATCTGGAGGCTCCTACAGAACTGTAAAGTCTGCAGAAGTTTCCAATTTGTTAATTCTGACCACAGACATTGTGGCCACACTGAAGATCCAGCTTAGGTCCAGTAGACTACCACCTACTATATGAATGAGGTATGACCTGGCCAGACTCCAAGATGAGGCTGTTTCTAACGTGTTTGCACATAGTTTTTTGTGAGGAACCTGCAGACTTGGGTGCGGATGTCGATCCTAATGTGCTGTGTGAGACCCTGAAGGTTGCTGAGGGTTGTGTTGATGTTCCCAGAAAGGAGATATTTGGTCTCGCAGGGCACCCTGGATATCATCAATAGGAATCACAGCGCATGGTTTGATGGTAACTCCAGTCTGTACCGGGAACTGAGGAGGATGGCTAAAAGGCTCCGAGGGCAGATAAGGAGGCGTTTATTAGAAGAACCTGAGAACAAGTGACACACCATCTATAGTCTTGTGACACACGTCCTGCTTACAGAGGAATCAAAGCATTACGCACATCTGAATCTGTTCCTCAGAGAGTCGCAGTCAGGGTGGGCGATGAAACGGTCCTTACAGAGGACACTGCAGTGTTGACCAACTGGCAGAATACTTTGAGCAGCTGTTTAAAGCCGATCCTCTGTTTAGGATGTTGGGCATCATTGGGTTCACACTTTTTGGAGCTGATCCCCCAATTAGCTGTGAGCCACCCAATCTCAGTGAGATTGCACAGGTGGTGAACAAGCGGAGGGTAGAGAAGGCTGCAGGGAACTGTGGTATCCAAGTGAATCTCTCTAGGTTGGTGGGAAGGCTGTCCTCCTGGCACTGCAAGCAATCTTTGCTTCTATTTGGAAGGCAGGTGTCATCCCATCTAACTGGAAAACTGGGGTTGTCACAGGGATCTGGAAAAGGCGATCTCCAGGATTACATCAACTACAGGGAGATAAACACTGCTCTCGGTGCAGAGTAAGGTCCTAGCAGACAAGGAATAAAATTTAACTATGCATAACAAACACTCCTCTTCTTTGTGTGTAAAACATGACACAGAAGTGCTTAAAAATTGTGCCAGGTTAAAATTACCAAAAATATCTCCGAGAAACAACTCTGACAGTACAAACCTTGTTGTGAACTATGGAGTCAAATAGCTGAAGCAGAAATCATGGCATCCTTTAAGTGAGATATTGAGATAGCCTAACTATTAATAAACAAACAAGCCTGATGGATTGAATGGTATCCTCTCGTTTGTCCAATTTCTTGTTCTTTTGTCATGAACCCACTTTATTAAGTTATGTTTGGGGAATGTTCCATGCTAAGATCATTGTGGAGAAACGCATTTGCTTAATTCTCATAGAGTAATAGGCTCATAAATTACTCTTGATCTCCTAATAGCATTATTTGGAGTAATACCAAATAGGATAAGATTCTGCATTAATAAATCTACTGTATTCACCTATACTACACCTCTTGTGGCTTCTTATTTCTTAACAGAAAAAATCACAGCACTCACTTTTATAAACTTAAGAGGAACACCACAACAGAATTTAGCAAGAATGTATTAATTTTGTTTAAAAATAGCCTGCTGGGCCACTGCCTCTGTTTCTTTATCTTTCAATCTCCTAATACAGAGGAGGAATTCTCTCCTCATATTTTATTGCTCCATGAACTGAATATTGGTGGAGTATTAAATTTGGCTGTGGTTTTAAGATGTATGTTAATTTTCTTGAACTTCAGTGTGATTTTAAGGTTAATAAAAATAAACAATTTTTTTTTTTCTTTCTCAGAAAGTCCTACTTTCTTGGGCAATTACTCAGATCAGACATTCTACATTTGAAACTTATGTCCAATCATCGTCTGTGCAATGTTTACACATTCTTTAGTGTGTGTGGCTTGGGTTTTCCTCATGCTAATGTCCTTAGTATGATGATCCAAGTTCTCAAGGAACAAATGATTTAGCAAGGTGCAGACAGCTTTTAGAAAAGTCTTCTTGGGTAGTGCCAAAGGTGCCAGACATGGTCAAACTTGTTGGTACTCTTCTAGCTCATATGGAACCAGAGATCACATATTGCTTATTCTACCAAAGACATTCTAAAATGGCCTCGACACACCTGTTGGTCCCTCTAGAAAAGATCCTAAAAACTGCATTAAAGTGATTTTTTTTTTTTTAATTCATATTATGTCTCCAATCATGTAATCAGTCATTTAGCCGATTTAGACGGAGAAATAGGAGCATAAAAAAAGTTACAGCTCTAAATAAAAACACTCTAAATAATCAGTTTTATGCAGTTGGTGGTGAAAAAATTGCCTCTTCTCTCAACAGGATTCTTTTTAATGAAAAATATTTCTGAAACTCTGGAAGTTAGGTGTAATTTATATGCAAAGTATCATCAAAATCAAAAATGGTGATGCAAACTTCTTTTTTTTTTTTTTTTAAATTTGTTGAATCTAAATATCCGACCCGAACTACTCTCTGCACTGTCCAAGTTAACAAAAAAAAACTATGGAAAACGTGTGGCTGTGGTAATTTCTGCCACAGTACCTATTATTGAATCTAAAGAAACAATTATTTTGACATTGGGACATTTCTCTTTTAAATAAATTTTAAATCTTTGCTCTACTTCTTGTAGAACGAAGTGGCATTGTTTATTTTTTATTTGGTACAGTATGCTAGACTGTACATTTGACATTAAACCCACACCTTAGCCTAAAGGGAATTTCTTAGAAAACTAAAGGATGAATCCACTAAGACTGCTAATGTGGGACTCTCCATCTCACTAGACAGTATCAGTCACACTCAAATGACCGCCTGACTAAGACACTCCAGGGCTTTTTGGTCAGTCCCATCGCTGATACCTAACTCACTTCTGCCAACACTCTGCTGTGTTCAAAATACTAATATGGAAATAAATTGAGAATAAACCTTTGGAGATGTAGCAAGAACTGCATTAATTCCAGTACTACAAATTAGCAGTAGAGTGTTGTACCGTGTTAGCCACAGATTGATACAGGAGAAAGTAGGGTGAAATGACACCTTTAATTGGCTAACTAAATAGATTACAAATGCAAGCTTTCGAGGCAGCTAAGGCCCCTTCATCAGGCAACGTGTAACCATTTAGTTAGCCAATAAAAGGTGTCATTTCACCCTACTTTCTACTGAATTAAAAATTGTAAATCTACAATTAATAAAGAATATGCGCATGTGAAAAAATATTACTAAGTTCAAATATAAGTGTGTGATACTTGCATTGTCCAACAAGTGGCATACCTATTTAGCAGTTCAGCATACACTTAAGAGTCAGCCGTCTCTTTCGTTCTTAGAAGAGTTTCTGCTATTGTAACTTTTTTTCAGAAAGAGCACCTCTGCTAGCAACACTCTAAGTTGCCAGAAGAGAAGCCTGTACTTGATGTTTAGACAAGATGGGATCGATGTTTCAAAATGACCGGGAGATTCCTTCAATAACAATATGCTATCGTACATGTGTAGCAAAGGCTTTTTATGGAAGTGTTAAGACAATGGGACACTGAGTTGTCTAATCAAAACTGCATGAAATGAAACGCTTGAAGATTTTACTTCCCCGCTGTCAGGCGGTGGCACCTTTACACTCTGAGCTCATTTAGAGAATTCACATTAACTTAAGTGACTTGCCCCTCACTAGAGAGATCAAAGCAGTTCCTTGTGCGAGGACTTAATAAAATAGATACATGGATGACAAAAGTGGTCTTTATGGCTTCATCAGATTGCTGTTTAAAGTCTCTTTCACTTAGGGGTGAATAAAGCAATGCTGCGGTTATGTGAAGCACTTCAATAAACTCAACAGTAAGTAAAATATAAATGTTAAGAGTGACCGATACATGCACTCAATGAATCCTGTTAAAATACAAAATTATTTTAGTTGTAGTCTTTTTAAAAGCAGGTCTAATACATTTCCTCAAAATTATTGACTATTAAAAATAACAATAAAAATTTGTTGACTGATATTTCTGTTATTGAGAATTCATATACATGTTCAAATGAGATTCCAAATAGAGATCTGCATGAGATGCATCTTTTAAAAGCTCGCATCTGCCCACCTTTTAAACAGCTCTGGACCAATATCACTTTCATCCTTATAGAATGAACCTCCATTTTCCCACTGTAAGTCCAGCCAGGATTCATAATAAATAAATGAAATAAAAGAAAAATCCTATGAACTTCTAAGCAGATGGATTGCTTTGCATAACAGCACTTTGATATTAAAATCGGTTCTGTTTTGTTTTTTTTTTTAAGGCGCCTACAAATGAGGATAGAGGGCTGCTGACGGAAGTTTTAACACTAGAAAAAAAAAAACACTAAACTTTTACAAGTACCATAAATTTACACCGGCTGTTACAGACTCAAATCAAATGTGTGTTTTTATTCCATAATAATAATTGTAAGAGCAGCTCACTTCTCAAAACGGTACAGTAAATGTAGGAAGTGCCTGGAATCGAGCCTGAAACCTCTTGATTATGAGTCAGCAGTTCTTACCACTGCACCACCCAATCTGTCATGCCAGTGTTGTACCCTAACCCAGTTTCTACGAATATAACAAAGCAAGTGCGCTTTTATTCAAGAACTGCAGAAAAAGAACCCGCGTTAGGGTGCAACATTGACACGCATTTACTACGACTGCTTCGGTGGCGCAACGGTATTAACTGTTGACTGGTAATCAAAACTTAACGGGTTCGAACCTGGACGAGTCTGTTTTGAGACGTGAGCTGCTCTTATTCTTAATATTTTAGAATAAACACATACATTTAATTTCAGTCTGTAACTGCCAGTGTAAATTTATGATACTAGAGATTAGCATTGCATTTTTTATTCAGTTTTATTCTCTCAGTCGCGTTCACGATAACATCCCCCCAAAAAACGTCTAACTGCATTCTCGTACCATTACTCGCGTACTAAAGTGTCAGTAGGCACTTTTCGTGGCATTACATGTGTATTTTTTGAGCATGCCGATCAATCACAGGAAGCTCTGCAGTCTACTTGTGACTTTACTCTGTAGTAAGTAAATAAATCAAGGTAAATAACATTCGATCTGGCTTTTATGTAAGTAACTTATAAATGTTAATGTTTTGGGCACATGCATCGTCCAGATTTAAACACTAGAGTGGAGAATCGCTCATGCACTGAAGAGGCTATAGCTGAAGGTAGAAGCTGCCGTCGCTGTACTTTGTATGTAGACTGCCGAGCTTCCCATGTACATATACAAAGTTCAGTGACGGCAAAAGTGTGACGTGCATTGTTTCTCCGATGTAGAACCGTCATCATCATTTGAGTTCACCTCTGTTATAGCGCGTCTTTATGTGAAAACAGCAGTGGCAGATGATGGGTGGTTGGGATCATGAACGTGACTGAGAGAATAAAACTGAATTTAAAAAAAATACAAAGCTAACCTTTACAAGTAGCAAATTTACGCCGGCTGTTACAGACTGAAATCAAATGTATGTTTTATTCTAAAATACAATGGTACCTCGGTATACGTGTGTTTTGGAATAAGTCCAACTTGGTATACGTCCTGTTAAGAGGCAAAATAATTTGCTTGGTATACGACCTTTGCTTGGAATACGACTAGTGTGCTAGAACAACACGTGTGGTATACCGGGCGCGCACCTTCAAAAAAAAAGGGCCAAGTTTTAACCTGTACAGTAATCCCTCGCTATATCGCGCTTCGACTTTCGCAGCTTCACTCTATCATGGATTTTACATGAAAGCTTAACTAAATATATAACGCGGATTTTTCGCTGCTTCGCGGGTTCTGTTAACAATGTGTCTTTTTACTTCCTGTACATGCTTCCTCAGTTGGTTTGCCCAGTTGATTTCATACAAGGGACGCTATTGGCGGATAACTGAGAAGCTAACCAATCAGAGCACGCAGTTAAGTTCCTGTGTGCTGAATGCAGTGTTAAACAGGAAGTTTCGCTCATTCAGCATCAACGTGTTTCGCTGTGTAGAGTTAAATTTTGTGCTGTTTTGTGTTTATCTTTGTGCATAGTCAAGCCCTTCATTATGGCTCCAAAACGATCTGCTACTGCTTCAGGGACCGTGCCCAAGTGCAAACAGAAGATGTTAATGATTGCCGAAAAGGTACACATTTTGGATTTGTGGAAGGCTACGATTCTTTTTATTTAAAAAGTAGGAAAGGACTATAAGATCTACGGCCGCAGTGTAATTTTAACCAGAGTGCAAAACGAGTTGTAAGTGGATGTAATAAGGCAGTAGTCTGGATGGAATCTGCTTTAGGGATTTGCATTGAAGACTGCCAGAAGAAGATCTTTACAAGCTTTACAATCGCCTGAAGAGGCTCCTTTGGAAGAGCTGTAACGCTCTCCTTTGATGTGCAGTAAAATTAAACTCATTGTTATCGGACAAGTCATTTTCATTTATTTCATCTAATTGCTTTTGTATTTATGTATTTTAGTATTAAGCAGTGTTTAAATTATTTTATACAACCCCATCAATGTATAATATGCCAATAACAATAGGATTTTTTTTTTCATGGGAACGAATTAATCATTTTCCCATTATTTCTTATGGGAAAAATTTGTTTGGTATAAGTCCTGTTTGGTATAAGTCCAAGGATCTGGAACGGATTAAGGACGTATACCAAGGTACCACTGTAGTAAGAATAAGAGCAGCTCACTTACCAGTCAACAGTTGTTGCAGTTGCACCACCAAAGCGGTCGTATCGAAGGGGTGTGAATGTTGCACCCTAAAGCAGGTTCTTTTTCTGCAGTTATATTCTTGAATAGAAAGAAGCGCACTTGTTCTGTTATATTTGTACCTGTGAAAGTGTTTATTTGATATTTGGACGTCAGGCTTCACACATTATACACTTCATGTCTACAATTTGTCAATTATTACTAAATCATGAAAAACTTTGTTTTAACAAAGTGTTTATATAGATTGTTGTAGACACGGAGCACACATGAAATGCATGTGTTCTAAGTAACGATATAATATTTATAAAAGGTGTCATTTTGCTTGACTTCTCATTCTATACAACTCTAAGCAACTGACACGCAGGTAAACAGACTTGAGCTGAGAAAACTGTGCGGTGGTGGAGGGGATGTGATAGTAGGTTGCTTGCTGTTTATCAACACATTTAAAGGACAAAAGACGCTGACGGAGAGTTGCGAAGCGATTTAAGGTGGGACGGATCTACAAGTTTTTTCATAGGCTTTGGTAATTCTAGTGTCAGTACCATAACATAAAAAAGTTTCCGTTTTAGCTAACATTTCTTGCCTCACATTTCCTGTCATCCTACATTTAGACAGATTGTTGTAGACATGGAACGCACATAAAATATAAAGTTGAAAGGAAGTGTAGTGTTACAGATGTTTTCTTCATTGGTTATTTAATAAATAATTTAATAATGTTGAGAACCAAACACTGATCAGTCTTTACAAAATCTTAGTGTAATGTACGAACAACACATTTAATGCAGTGCTTACAATTTTAACCTACTATATATTCAAACACATTTAAACAAATATATACTTTTAGTATGAAACATTTGAATATCAAATATTTGCTCAAGGGACAGTCCCACAAACTGCAACTGAATCTTTTAAAAGAAAAGTTCAGTATTTTTCAAGTACAAGTTATTTCGTCACAATCAGAGAATGTATTATTTTGCTACATGAAACTGTGTTATAAAGAAGCATGTATCATAAAAAAATAGAATAAGTTACTCTTGTGTGCTAAAATGGAGTTTATGGGTAGCGGGTCCCATTTAAAAAAATAAATAAATAAAATTACCTGGTATGTCAAATTTTCAAGCATGTCATTTTAAGAAAGGAAAACACTGTTGTGAGAATCAGCCATTTTAATAGGAGACTGGCTGATCACTTCACTTTGCCGGTCTTCCTCCATGAAAAACTTGAGGACCAAAGGGATAGATTCACCTCGGCAAGTCATTGTCAAGCACCATTAGTGACACTGAATGTGGATGAGAACTGCTGTAGCATTTCTGTAGACAACTACACAATAACAACTGAAAAAGCCACCCTTACAATAGCTTTTAATCTTTCATTATATGAAAGCTTATTTCACAAAGAAATTAGTTGCTGCTGTTACCAGTTTGCTCCAGTGAGACAGAATGCTGAGCACGTGTATAGCACGCAATCAAGTGTTAAGAACTAAACAGTCATAACTCCACTCACAGCGCCAGCTGTGAGCAGAGAAGTGAACAACAAATGAACCCTTACCTTCCAAGAATCTGTGATAAAATGTATTATTTCGACCTTAATCAGAAATGTGCAAGTCATGCTTCTTGAATTAGACATATTCCATACGTTTTAATGTATGTCAATGGGACCTTGGTACCCATAAGCTCCATTATAAAACGCAACAGTGGGATAGTTTGCTTTTTAATTAATAAAATATACTTCACTTTAGAATGCAGATTTATGTGGAAAATTAATATATACCACAGTTGTGACGAAATTACTGACTTACAAAATACAGAACTTAGCCTTTACTAACAGGTGAGATTACACTGCAGCACAGCTTTTCCACTCACCCAGGCGGCAATGGTTCCAGATTAATACTGTTGGGTTGCTGTCTAGGTTTTGTTCCATCGACTGTTGAATTATTCCTAGAATCTTGGGTCACTGTAGTTGTGGGATTTGTAGCTAAAGCATTTGAAGTGGAGTTACAGCTGGTCGTGGGCACGGCAGCTGCACTTTCCGATGTACATTCCACAGGAGCAACAGATAAAGGGGCTGCTGCTGCTGCTACAAAGGATGAAACACCAGAGTCAGATGCCTCACAAGGTTCTGAAGGTTCTGGGCATATGGACTCATCACCATCTGTTGACGTCAAGACTTGAGAAGAATCCCCATTCACTGCAGAAAAAAAGAGCATTTGATAATGAAGAATAACACCTACCATTAGTTTGATAAGAACACACTACGATAAGAAAAGAACAGAAAATGAAATCAAGTTTCATATAAATTCAAATTAAAAATCAACAACCACCAACTGATCTGGAGAGCAATGAAATAAAATTGAATAACCCACTGAATTTCATTCAAAGACACTGAAAAATAAGTTGATTTGCAGAAACCAGACATGGTTACTTAAGGGTAACATACAGTAATTTCTCAGCATATTACATTAGGTAGATTGTTTTTATCCCCAAATGCTTAAAAAGAGGTGGAAAGCAACCAATGTGGTGTAAGCGATCACAACAGACTTTTCACTACTTAATATATCAACCGGAAATACTCTGAACATTGCTCTAAGTAATAACTTTTCCAATTCCGTTTGACTAGCACAGCAATTTAGGCTACAGAACTAAAGACTATACTTTCTTAGAAGGTTGGTGTCCTTCAACATCTGCAATAAGATGCTGCAGATGTTCTATTAGACGGTTGTGCCGAGTGCTGTCTTCTACACGGTGGTGTGCTGGGGAGGCAGCATAAAGATGAAAGATGCCTCACGCCTGGACAAACTTGTTAAGAAGGCAGGCTCTATTGTAGGAGTAAAGTTGGACAGTTTAACATCTGTGGCAGAGCGACGGGCATTAAGCAAACTCCTGTCAATCATGAAGAATCCACTGAACAGTGTCATTTCCAGGCAGAGGAGAAGCTTCAGTGACAGACTTTTGTCACCGTCCTGCTCCACTGACAGACTGAGGAGATCGTTCCTCCGCCACACTATGCGACTCCTAAATTCCACCCGGGGGAGTAAATGCTAACATTACTCAAAGTTATTGTCTGCTTTTACATGCTTTTTTATTACTATTTAAGTTAATATTGTTTCTTTGTATCAGTATACTGCTGCTGGATTATGTGAATTTCCCCTTGGGATTAATAAAGTATATATCTATCTAAAAATATGTTAAAAAGTTGACAAAGACTTTCTCCCTTCGCTTCCTGACCACAACCCTTCACTCCTATCTGTCTTACCAACAGCAGGCCCGGCCTTAGGCATAGACGAAGTAGGCGACCGCCTAGGGCCCCGGCGTCCGGGATCTATATATGATGCTATCGTTGAGATAGCTGAAACAGCAAAGGATCCGAAGGCCAGAAGTGAAGCAGCGGGACTAGCAAAACAAATGAAAAGGTACCCTTTACTGGTGTCATTAGCTGTGTGGTATGATGTTCTGGTGCAGGTTAATGTTGCTAGCATGATCTTGCAAAATGAGAACATGCAACTTGACGTTGCACTGAAATGCTTAGAAACAGTGACTGATTTTTTTGAGATCTTACAGAGAAAATGGATTTGATTCTGCACAGATTGTAGCAAAGGAATTATCTGAAGAATTAGAGATGACCAATGAGGAGAATGTTTTCCCATCTCTGTCAACTGTGTGCAGGAGAAAGAAAAAACGGCAGTATGAAGCTGCTGACGAGCCTGTGAGCGATCCAAAAGACAAGTTTCATATAGAGTTTTTTAATACCCTTGTGGATCGGGCCATCGCATCGATGAATCAAAGATTTGACCAAACAAAACAACACTATGAACATTTTGGCTTCTTACACAACTTGCAGAATGTTGTGACTATGACTGACGATGAGCTGATGAAATTCTGCATGGATCTTTCAAATATTTTGACGGATCCATGTGAAGGTTCAGACACTGATCCAGTTAATTTGTGTAGTGCAATACGTATGTTTGCTGGCTTAGTCGCAAGTAATTGTACTGCTCTGTGGGAGTTTCAAGATTTGCATCAAAATAGACTAGCTACCGCAATGCCAAATTTAACTATTGCTTTGCGCATAGCACTCACAATTCTAGTAACAGTTGCTTCTGAGGAGAGGAGCTTCTCCAGACTGAAGATAATAAAGAATTATTTGAGAACAACGACGCAAGAACGCTTAAATAGCACTGATTTCTATTGAACAAAACATTGTTCAAACTTTGGATTTACTCTGAGCTGCTTCATGACTTTGCCGTAAATAAAGCGCACAAAATCAATTTTTAATCGCATGTAGCTCAGTAGTAGCAGAGTAACACTTTGTTTACAGTACGTGGTTTTTCGATTTTTTTTCCAATCACTGCTGCTACGCCTGCTCACTAGTTGTAATCTTATTGTTGCTTAGTTCGTCATAAAGTGTTCCAGAAACAGGAAGTTTGAAATATATCCCGAGACTCATAATTACTTCAGTAAAATAAAATAAGAATTAAGTATTAACCCAGAAAATGATCATTTCTCAAACATTCCAAAAATTTCAAATATCCCAAAAAATAAAGGACAAAAAAAAGAAAAAATACAAAAAAACTAAGCTGGGCTTAGCTACTTACCGCCACGCCAATGGAAACAGTTCAAACTGGCTAAATTTTAGCAGCTAACTACTCCGGGCGAAAAAGGGACGCAGGGTGATGACCTACTCAAGAAAACGGGTCTAATTTTCACACATTTAGGACGTCCATGGGGGCTCTGACCAGACCTTTAGCCTAAGGCCACATAATACCTAAGACCGGGCCTGCCAAAGCCAGCACTTCAAAATTTCAGTCCTTTAAAATTGCAGCCAACCAGACCACTCCATAAAAACACCTGCTCTCCTCTCATGAAAAATTACTAAAAGTTTAAATACAACTACATTTTCTATTAGGTAAGGAAAGCAGATATCATCAAATTAAAAATAGTGCTAAATACCAAACAAAGTTAATTACTTTTGATAGAGGTGCTCATAAAACTAGTAATAGTAAAAATATTGCTTTTAGCTGTATGGATACAAGAGAAAATTAGCATTAATTGATAAACTACAACTGAACCAAAGAATCAAATTCTAATATTAAACATTTAGAAGAAAAATCATAGCTTAAATTACCAATATTAATAGCAAATTAATAAAAGAGGTATCAACACTACAAGTTAAACAGTACAAGCAAAACAAAGGATATCAAAGACACAGTAAATGAGACCTGCACACCTCTTAGTGTAATTACCATATACATCCGCGTAATGACCAACTATAAAGATTAAAAATCAGTAATATTTTATTCGCCAAATTGCCTCCCTGGAATTCTAGTTCAGATTGTTTGCTGTTACCTTCTAAGCATCCATTCCAGATCCGACTTTCATTACACTAAATCTCTATTTCTCTATTCTGGGCAACATTATACATTTTCTTCATCCCAAAACTCCAAAAAACATTAACAAACAAACCCTGGAAGAATATTTACCAGATAAGCAGTGAGATCTTCAGGTCTGGATTTTTTTGCCAATTAATAATACATTTTATTTATATAGCTCCATTCCCATTGCAGTTGCTCGATGTAATACGTTAACATACGTATCACCTCACCAAGCTAGGTACTGCTTTTCTTTATTTTAGATTCCAGCGTGGTCATACTGCACTTGGGGTTTTTATTTCTTTCAAATTCACTCCCAGTGTGGTACAAAAAAAAAAAAAATTACACTTCTCATATCATTCAGTTTTAAAGCATCCTACACCTGGCCACAATGAACAGTCCCAGCAAGGTGCTGAAGGTGCTTAATGATGGAGAGGGAAAAATTACTGGATGAGTGATTTTAGTAGAACAAGAATACCCATAGTCCTCGCTAACAGCATTGTTAGTCTGCCGCATCTTTTCTACTACTATACCGGTGGGAACATCAGCATTCATTGATCTCCACCTCTTGTAACAGGCCATAATGTGGCTGCCCTGGCTCAGCAGAAAGTAGATAACAAATTTTTTGAGACCAACTGAAAGAGGTGTGCAAAAACAAAAAAAAACAAACAAATGAGGCAACTGAAACCCAGACAATAGATAAGAATAGAAGTCAAAAATCAGGCTAGAAGTCAAAACCAGAACACGAATATCAATAGCAAAGACAGCATTTCTTCTTGTGTTTAAAGGAATTATCCACAGATTAGATAAGACTTGATAAAAACACTGACATTTTATCCTGTTGTGCCAATGAACTCAAGGTCACGACTCCGGAGACCACACCCCTAAAAACGCGGGATGTGGCCCTGATGACAGTTGCGCAAAATGCTGTCTAAAATACAGCTCGGCTCATAACAGCGGCACTCTTAAAATGTTTTGGTTACCTTCAATTGTTGTGGTGGTGGCTTTTTGTTGACGGCACCATGTGCTCAATACCATAAGAATCCTCACCAGAGATATTCAATTGCAGTATCCGACAAGAAGAAAAAAGAGCAAAGAGGTTTGCAAGAGAAGCAGGTGTCTTAAGCATCTATGCGTAACAAACTGATGAGGCCAAAAATTACACATTTTAATAACAAAATATATAGAGTGGTGTCTTAAGATTTGCATTTATGTGAACCCTGAAACTAAAATCTGCTTGCTTTTCAATTTATATTGTTTGTCTTAATGCCATCAGTCCATAATATGGGGCAAATTTTATATGAAGATGGATGAGTATGTCTTCAGTACTGTGTCTTCAATACCCTTTGTCTGTTAGGTTTCACTTTCAAAGATATTTATTCAAAAATTATATTTACTTTTATTGTTTGAATTTGCTTAGTTAGTTTAAAAGCAAGTCAAAAGCATGATTATAAATCACTGCAAAGGGTGGTGAAGATGGTACCAAATATCTCCTAGCTGTCTTCTGTTTTTAATATATGCAACATGTATGCTCCTTTTAGAATTGCAAACAGTATTATTAAAGGGCCCGGCCATCCTGCACAGTTGCCTTTCTCGCTCATCCGATCTGGAAAACGGCAACCTTTAGAACTGGACGAACACCTGGAAAATGCAGTTTAACGCAGAAAAGAGGTAAAGTGCTATTCGTGGGCAAAAGTTACGTCAATTATGAACACAAGATGGGAAGACACTAAGCTACAGGAAGCAACCTCACCAATTAGGAAATGCACAGTAGCAATAAAAAAGACTAAACAAATGTACGGTTACATCATAAAAACTTGAATTTAAGTCATGGGACATCACGCTCAAACTATATAATGCGCAAGTGAGACCCCATCTGGAGTACTGCATGCTGTTCTGGTCACCACGGTACAAGAAGCATACAGCAGTTGAAGCTGTGCAGAGGAGAACCACCAGGTGCGTTCCGGGACTTCAGGACATGTCCAACTGTGATAGAATTAAACCTGTTTAGTCTCGAGCAGAGGAGGTCAACAAAATCCTCAAAGGTATTGATAAAGTAGGTCCAGTAACACTCCAAGTTTAAGCATGACTCATATAGTTAGGGACATTGGTGGAATTTAAGGGGAAGAGCTGTAGCCAGGAAGCTCTCCTTTACGCTAAGGGTTGTGGGACTTGAACAAATTAAAGAAGAAATGTAGTTGAAGCAAAAACTCTCACAACCTTTAAGAAAAATCAGGAGGAGACACTGGGACAGCTTAGCTATTAGCTAAACAAACGGGACTGAATGGTCTCCTCTCGAATGTCAAAAGCCTTATGTTTTTATGTTCCAGTAAAGAACCCATTGACACTCACATAGGTACACTCAGAGAAAGTTTCTGTCTGAAGATGGTAAGTTAAGGTTGTAAATTTACTAACTACAGTAGATCCTCGGTTCACAACCATAATTCGTTCCAAAACTATGGTGGTAAACCGATTTGGTCGTGAACCAAAGAAATTTCCCCCATAGGATTGTATGTAAATACAATTAATCCGTTTCAGACCATACGAACTGTATGTAAATATATATATATATATATATATATATATATATATATATATATATATATATTTTTTAAGCTTTTAAGCACAAATATAGTTAATTAAACCATAGAATGCACAGCGTAATAGTAAACTAAATGAATAACACTGAGAAAACCTTGAACAACAACAGAGAAAACTAACTCTACAATGATCCACACTATAGTGCTACCAACTTCTGGCTAAAAGCACTTTTTTTAATGAGTTTTAAGCACAGGGAAAAAATGAACATTTCAAAAAATCCGTAATTTAATAAACCACCAAGAAAAATAATATTGCAACAATGCACGCTACGAACCGATCGCTGGAAACAGAAGTGAAAACAAAATCAAGCCCAGTGCATTCTTTAACTGCCTCCCTACCTTAATGCGTCCAGCTCTCTCACGCTGCCTGTGTGTCTGCGCACTGCCTCTGTGTGTGTGTGTGTGTGTGTGTCGCGCTCTCTCTCGCTTGCTGCACAGGAAATGCACAGGGAGAGACTGAACATGTACAAACCGAAAGGGAAACTGGCTTGTTTGTATACCGAGTGTGTGTTCGTGAACCGAGGCAAAACTTTTTGGTCGTAAACCGAGTTGTACGTGTACTGAGACTTTCGTAAACTGAGGTTCCACTGTACCTAATTCTGTACATGTTTACACAGGGCACGTATTTTAAATATGTTGCACCTGTGATAAACGTTTGAAGCGCTCAACCCAGGAGTCGATCTGTCTAATGATGAGGTACTCAAAGGCTTATAAAGCACTAAGCTTGCAGTATAGCAAGAAAAAAAATATGGCTATCCCATTTGAGATGCCTAGAGAGACAGGGCAGTGCACATCAGTCGGCAACATTCTTTTGACACATTCTCTTCCAGGTATCAATTTAGCACATGCTGGGTAAGAGCAGACCTGCAAAGTTTTTTTTTTTGTTTTTTTTTTTTAAAGACACTGCTGCATAAAAATATCCTGTATATGCCATCTGCTCCATAAGTGTGAGAAGCACAAATCACATATCATATAAAAACAATAGTTTCACAAGGATCACACTTATTAATAAAAATGTGTCAGAAGGATAAAAAGAGGCTAAAGAAAACAAGTCCAGCTCTTTTTACAGGAGATGAAGACAGTAACACACTATTTATGCCAAACCAAAAGGTACAATTACAAAACAAAAAAAAAGGGTTTTAAATGAGACTTTAGATAAGACCAAGTCTTTAAAAACATGTATTTTCTCTAGGAACCTGTAGTGGGTTACACATCAACCAACCTGCCTGAGAGGAGTCTCAAGTTTAAACGTGAACTAGTGTACAAGTTTTCAATAGCATGCTTTGCCTCCTACCTAGCTTGTGGAAATTCTGGACACTGCAACATAAAATTTACATGAAATATCTACACTTAACTGCCACTTTATTAGGCACACCTTGTTACTACCAAGTTGGAGTTCCTTTTGTCTTAACTTGACATAATTCTTTGTGGCACAGATTCAACAAGGTGCTGGAAACATTCCTCAAGATTTTGGTCCAACTGACATGATTTGTTTGCTGCACATCCATGATGGGAATGTCCCATTTCATGACATCCTAAAGGTGCTCTATTGGACTGAGATCTGGGGACTGTGGGGGCCATTTGAGTCCTGTGAACTCATTGTCATGTTCAAGAAAACAGTTTGAGATGATCTGAGCTTTGTGACATGGTGTGCTATCCTGCTGGAAGTGGCCATCAGATGATGTGTACACTGCAGTCATAAAGAGATGGACATGGTCAGCAACAATACTCAGGTAGGCTATGGTATTTAAACAATGCTCAGTTGGCCCAAAGTGTGCCAAGAAAATGTCCCCCACACCATTGTGAACCGTTGATACACGGCAGGATGGAACCATGCTTTCATGTTGCTGATACACAAATTCTGACCCTACCATTCTGATATCGCAGCAGAAATTGAGGCTCATCAGACCAGGCAATGTTTTTCCAATTTTCAATTGTCCAGTTTTGGTGAGCCCGTGCAAATTGTAGCCTCAGTTGCCTGTTCTTAGCTGACAGGAGTAGCACCCGGTGTGGTTTCCTGCTGTTGTAGCCCACCTGCTTCAAGGTTCGAAGTGCTGTGTGTTCAGAGATGCTCTTCTGCACATCTCAGTTGTAATGGAGGTTATTTGAGTTACTGTGGCCTTTCTATCAGCTTGAACCAGTCTGGCCATTCTCCTCTGACCTCTGGCATCAACAAGGTGTTTTCCCCCCACAAAACTTCCACCTACTTGATATTTTTCCCTTTTTAGGGCCATCCTCTGTAAACCATAGAGATGGTTGAGCAGGAAAATCCCAGTAGATCAGCAGTTTCTGAACTACTCAGACCAGCCCACCTGGCACCAACAACCATGCCACATTCAAAGTCACTTAAATCACATTTATTCCCCATTCTTATTCTCGGTCTGAACTTCAGCAGGTCATCTTGACAATGTCTACGTGACTAAATGCACTGAGTTGCTGCCATATAATTGGCTGGTCAATTATTTGCATTAACAAACAGTGGAACAGCTGTACCTGTTACACCTGTAAAGTGTATATTATCTGGTTATTCTCTTTTGTCACCCTCACGATTCACATGCCAGATGCACAGTGAAGATTTTCACGCACATGCAACAATAACTGAACATATCATCGACAGCTTCCCTGGAGACGGCATCATGCCAGTATAAAAAAAAAAAAAAACAACGCGGAAAATGATAGGTTTGATGGTTTACTTCCTTGTACCCGCTGGTACTTTTATGACTGTAAAAGATGCATCAGAGATGCTCAGTTATACTGGGCTGACACTGGACTTGTGTGGTTTAGTTCATAGCTTTTAAATGAGTTTCAATTTGAAGAGAAATGTCGTAACAATGCTCTATCATTTCATTATGAATTTGGATATACAGTGACTTCAGGGTCCAGAAGTACTGCGACTAACACTGCTTTAACTTTATATGCTGGCTGGACAAGATGAATTTCAAAGTCATAACAATCACCTTCACTGGTATGCCAATCACATGCTAACTGTCATGCACTTGTGCACAGGGGACAGCTTAAGGGCTCTAGTAATTATAATAGTCTGCCGCTCCAAGGGTTTGGTGCTGTGTAAACGTCTCTACTCGTCCTCCCTCTGTAGACCAGATGAGTGACAAGCTTTACCACCACTGACGTCACTTGTGTCTGTCCACCTGGCCCAGTCTCTTACTGCTGGAAGTCCTCAGAGTGGGAAGATTCGCCATCTTGTTCAGTTCATTTTAAGAACTCAGTCTGAAAAGACGTCTGTTCATTTATTGTGTTTTTCCTTGCACTTTTTTTTTGGGTCATCATATGGGTGGTGGTGGGTGGTGCACCGTCTTTAGCGTTGTTTGTCTGCTATCTTACAGTGTGTATTAAAGAGACCAAATGACGTTTCTGCTAATTATATGCTTTACTGAGTTAAAAAAAAAAACTATAAGCAATATTTACTAATATTTTAAAAACATTGTGGGAACAATAAGGCAAATTCTTTAAAACTAGATGGATAAAAATTTGTTTTGCCGATTCAGCGTGTAACTTGGATGTTAGCACTGGCACTAATGTATCCAACGGGCACTCAAATTACTGTAATATCCAAAACATGTTCCATATAAAAAAAAAAACAATAAAAACTCAGGTGCTTATTTACTCTGTAGGATATGTTAAAAAAAAATTGAGTATGTTGTTTTAATTACTTTGGGCAATGCTTTATTGTTGAACTTTTTCAAAACTGGAGTTAATTCCCAGTTAAGGTATCACGTCCTAGTGAGCTGAATGACTTCCGGCCTATCGCACTGACGTCACATGTGATGAAGACCATGGAGCGGCTGCTGCTTCACCACCTGAGGCCACAGGTCTGTCATGCCCTCGACCCTCTGCAGTTTGCATACCAGGAAAAGGTGGAAGCGGAGGATGCCATCATCTATATGCTACACCGATCCCTCTCCCACCTGAACAGAGGCAGTGGTGCTGTAAGAATTATGTTTCTGGACTTCTCTAGCGCCTTCAACACGATCTGACAGAGATGGGAGTAGATTCATACTTGGTGTCATGGATCGTGGACTATCTTACAGACAGACCTCAGTATGTGCATCTCAGGAACTGCAGGTCTGACATTGTGGTCAGCAGCACAGGAGCACCGCAGGGGACTGGACTTTCTCCGGTCCTGTTCAGCCAACATACATCAGACTTCCAATACAACTCAGAGTCCTGCCACGTGCAAATGTTCGCTGACGACACTGCTATGGTGGGCTGCATCAGGAGTGGGCAGGAGGAGGAGTATAGGAACCTAATCAAGGACTTTATTAAATGGTGCAACTCAAACCACCTACACCTGAACACCAGCAAAACCAAGGAACTGGTGGTGGATTGTTGGAGGACCAGGCCCTCATGGACCCCATGATCATCAGAGGTGACTGTGCAGAGGGTACAGACCTATAAATACCTGGGAGTGCAGCTGGATGATAAATTGGACTGGACTGGCAATACTGATGCTCTATGCAAGAGAGAACAGAGACGACTATACTTCATTAGAAGGCTGGCGTCCTTCAACATCTGCAATAAGATGCTGCAGATGTTCTATCAGACGGTTGTGGCGAGAGCCCCCTTCTACGCGGTGGTGTGCTGGGGAGGCAGCATAAAGAAGAGGGACGCCTCACACCTGGACAGACTGGTGAGGAAGGAAGGCTCTATTGTAGGCACTGAGCTGGACAGTTTGACATTCGTGGCAGAGCGATGGGCGCTGAGCAGGCTCCTGTCAATCATGGAGAATCCACTGGACAGGATCATCTCCAGACAGAGGAGCAGCTTCAGTGACAGACTGCTGTCACCGTCCTGCTCCACTGACAGACTGAGGAGACCCCACACTATGCGACTCTTCAATTCCACCCGGGGGGTAAACGTTAATATTATACAAAGTTATTGTCTGTTATACCTGCATTGTTATCACTCTTTAATTCAATATTGTTTTTTATCAGTATGCTGCTGCTAGAGTATGGGAATTTCCCCTTAGGATTAATAAAGTATCTATCTATCTATTAATTCAGAATGCTACTGCAAGGATCCCTACTCAAAATAGGAAAGTGTACACATACAACTTCTGTTCTCAACTCTCTGTACTGACTTCCAGTTAAGTCTGAATTGATTTCAAAAATGCTTCCAACATATAAAGGTTTAAATAGCTTTGACCAAATTACCAGTCTTTATTAATAAGAACATAAGAAAAATGACATATGAGAGGAGTCCATTTGTTGCCTGTTGAAGTTTAACTAATAAACTTCTTCTTTCAGCTGCTCCCATTTAGGGCTCGCCACAACGGCTCATCTATCTTCATTTACTCCTGTCTTTTATATCACTTTCTACCACACCGACTGCCTTCATGTCCTTCTTCACCACATTCATAAACCTCCTCTTTGGCCTTGCTCTTTTCCTCCTGCCTGGTGGTTCCATCCTCAACATTCTTTATTCTGAAAAACTCCTCCATCTCTCCTCTACATGTGCCCAAACCATCTCAATCTAGTTTCTTTCTTGATCACCAAACTGTTGTACCTGTGTTGTACACTAATTTCTAATCCTGTCTACCCTTGTTACTTAAAAAATAAATCATAGCATCTTCAATTGAGCCACTTAAAGCTCTGCCTCCTGTCTTTTTGGCAGCGTCACCGTCTCCAAACCATACAGCATAGCTGGTCTCAATACCGTTTAACAGACATTTGCTTTCACTCTTACAGGTACTCTTCTATCACAAATCAGTCCTGTCATTCTTCTCCACCCAGTCCATCCTGCCTGCACCCTCTTCTTCACCTCTCTGCCATATTCTTTGTTGCTTTGGACTGTTGAACCCAAGTACTTAAATTAGATTACCTTCACCACCTCTGCTCCCTGCAGTCGCACCCTTCCACCACTTTCCTCTTGTTTACGCACTTGCCCTCCATCTTATTCCTACCAACAACACTTTCTCTCCAATGCATACCTCCACTTCTCCAGGTTCATCTTGACCTGCTGTTTACTCTCACTGCAAATCACAATGTCATCTGTGGACATCATAGTCCTTGGAGACTCCTGTCTGACCTCATCTGTCAACCTGTCCATCACCACTGCAAACAGGAATGGGCTCAGAGCCGATCTTTAATGTAATCCCACTTTCATCTTGAACCAGGCTGTCATTCCTAACGCACACCTCATCACAGTCGCACTATCCTCATACATATCCTGTATCATCCTCACATACTTTTCTGCTAGTCCCGACTTCCTCATGCAGTACCATAACTCCTCTCTTGGCAGACTGTCATATGCGCTCTCTGAGTCCACAAACACACAATGCAATTCCTTCCTACCTTCTCTATACTTTTCCATCAACACTCTTAAAGCAAACAATGCATCTGTAGAAGTACTCTTTCCTGGCACGAAACTATATTGTTGCTCACAGATTGCCACCTTTCCTCTCAGCCTAGCATCCATCATGCTTTCCCAACATCTCACCAAGGTATGTTTAAAGGGTTGTCAAGCTCTGTGCTTCAACTACATGTCTTGGATAGTTTGTCCTAGAATTAAAACATTTATTTCAGAGCACAAATTATGACCAAGAATGCATGCCTTCTAAAAATTCCAATCATAAATGAACGATCCATCTGCTGGTGTAAAGAACGTCCCCATAGATTTTGGCAGTTAAAGTCAACCTGTAGACTATAAACAGTCTTACTTAGCTCTGTCTGAGCTACTGATTAGGCTGCTAAGTTTGTGATAACCGGTAAATTCTGCCTGACTAAAAGTATAACCACCATTACCAGGTGCTACTAACCCAATTCCATTCTGTTTTCCTTGTCAATATCCAAATGTTGCAATTGCTGCCACAGCCACTTAGTACAGGCCCTATTCTTAGCTACAGAATGAGATCTCACAGTGATTGGGTACCTTAGGTATAAAACGGCTACTGACGCAGCACTGGACTATCATATTTAATAACAGCTGCTGACTTCATTATGTGGCTTATAAAACTGTACATCACTCAGAAGAGACAGGGTGGTCAGTTGGATTAGATCAGTGGAACTGTGACTCTGCTCATTTTCGAAAGACCTCTGTTTAACAGGATATTTGTATATTTATAGAAATGTTGTGTTTATGGACTATAACTAGAAATTTTATATATATATATATATATATATATATATATATATATATATATATATATATATATAAATACTGTTGCTATATAAGAATACACTTAATTGAATTACAAAAGTGACCTTCACATCACAGTTTCAGTATTTGCAGGTGACAGCATGATGCTTTTGGGAGCATACCAGAAGAAATCCTGCAACTCCTCTGCCATGGATATGAACGACACCAATCTATTTCACCCCTTTATATCAATCTGCCTGAGACAGCAGTATATCTAATGCCAATTAAAGTGGAAAGTCAGAATTTCCGAGTTCCTAGTGGGAATTTTCAGCAGGGACACGCCCTTAAGTCAGATTTTCAGATTATGAGAAACTAGCGGCTGGATTGTCAAGTCCAAGTTGGTAAGACTTCAGATCATGACATAAATCCAAAATGGCGACGTACACCGCAAACTTTAGTAAAAGCTGAAGTATTATACTGTTTATTAGCACATTTGTCTATTTGAGTCTCATTAAATCAGTCGTACACACAGTACTGTCCAACCTCTATCAGTGGACATGCTGCTATGGGATTTGGATACGCAAAATACCAAGTAATGCATTGTTTTCAAATGCCCTTTATTTTAATGAAAGTAGCACAAGGGCTTTCTTGGGCACCTCCATATTGGTTTTCCAAATGTTTTAATGGAACAAAATCAACACAGGTATGATGTCATTCCCAGTCCCGACATCCGAGGTAAATGGAACTCAGCATTAATTCACAGTGTATTATCGCTACACTTACCTGAAGATGAGTAAAGCTGAAACATGTAATATAAAAGTTAATTTGAATATACGGTGCCTTCAGAAAGTCTACAGACCACTTCACTTTTTATACATATTATGTTGCAGCCTTGTGCAAAAATCATTTAAATTATTTTTGGCCCTCGCCAAGCAACATCCAGAATCTCAAAGACTGGATGGAGTGAACAGCTATTTTCAGGTCTCTCCAGAGATGTTCAATTGGGTTCAAATCTGGGCTCTGGCTGAGCTGCTAAAGAGCATTCACAGAGCTGACCCTAAGTCACTCCTGTGTTGACTATGCCTTGTCCTGTTGAAAGGTGAACCTTTGGCCTGGTTGGATGTCCAGAACACACTGAAGTAGTTTTTCCCATTAAGGATAGCTTTGTACTTTGCTCCATTCCCAGTGCTGCATATGTTGTGCTTCACTGTTTGAATGGTATTATGCAGTTGATGAACGGAGCCCAGTTTCCACCAAAATTGATACTTGGAACTCTTGTTTCTCATAGTCTGAAAGTCCATTAAGTGCTTTTCTGGTAAATTCCAAGTGGTTTTTAAAAGGGTGATTTAGTAGGGTGTCTGATGTTTCTCCCATCTCTACACAGTTTCTCTGGAGCTCAGCCAGAGTGACCATTGGGATCTTGGTCAGCTCTCTTACCGAGGCCTTTCTTTCCCAATTGTTGAGTGTAACTTGGCAGCAAGCTCTAAGAAGAGTGGTTGTTCCAAATTTCTTCCATTTAAGAATGGCCTTAAGAATACTTGATGCTTCAAGATTTTTGTAGCCTTTCCCAGATCTGTGGCTTATCACAATCCTATCTCTATGCTCTATGGGTAATTCCTTCGACCTCAGGTCTGGTTTCTTTTCTGTGGGACCTTCTATAGACAAGCATGCGACTCTCCTAATTAGTAAAATCACCTGAATTTACCACAACTGGACTCCAAATAAAGTGTAGAAACACCTCAGTGGTGATCTGCAGAGTAGGAAGACCCTGAGACAGATTTCAAGTGTCATAGGAACGGGTTTGAAAACTTGTGTCAGTGTGGTGTTTCAGTTTCAGTGTGGTGTTTTCGTTTTGTCATTGTGGGGTGGGGTACTGAGTGTTGTTAGATGAGGGGAAAAATTAATTTAAATGATTTTACCACAAGACTGCAACATAGCAGAATTTGAAAAAAAAACTAAGGGGTCTAAATACTTTCTGTATAATTACTAATCCTCTTTAATAAAACCCGTGTGTGCGTCCAGGTGTTCGTGTGTGTGTGTCTTCTGGTGAAGTGCATGCGCGGGGCCACACAGCACGTGTTCAGTCTCTTCCTGTGCATTCCCTGTGCACAGAGAGAGGCACACACAGGTGCAAGCGCGCAAGACAGACACACACACACACGCCAGACACACACACAGACATACAGACAGAGGAGCACGCGAGACAGACACACACACACACAGGTGCGTGCAAGACAGACAGACAGACAGACAGACACACACAGACACACAGGCGAGAGATAGACACACACACAGGTGCGCTCGTGCATTGTTGCAGTGTTACTTTTCTTGGTTGTTGATTAGGTCGTAAGACTGTAGCGTGAACTCTTGCAGTGTTAGTTTTCTCTGTTGTTCAAGGTTTTCTTAGTGTTATTCAGTGTTTTTACATTTAGTTTACTATTACACTGTACATTCAATGGTATGATTAACTATATTTGTGCTTAAAAACTTAAAAAAAATATATATTTACATACAGTTAATACGGTCTGGAACGGATTAATTGTATTTACATACAATCTTAAGGGGGAAATTACTTCGGTTCACGACCAAATCGGGTTACAACCAGAGTTTTGGAACGAGTTATGGTTGTGAACCGAGGTTCCACTGTATTACTGTCAGACAAAATTACAGGCATATTAGGGAAATACAAGCCAGTATTACTGAGAGAGAAAATTAAAGGCACACAATACAGTGACCATATTACAGCCACATACAAGGTCCCTTGCCATTTAATATCGACTGTTCCTAATGTTTATGCCCTACTATTCTAGCGCCAGTTATTGTATGGGCTTAATGTCTAGTGTGTACATAAATAACCATACAGACAGTGGGCTCCACTTGAGATCCTCAATCGTTTGACCTGGTAGCTCTGTGCTGAAAGATTTTACTTATATTTACAACATACCTGTACTATTTTAACCACAAGTTGGTAAATGCCAGTTCAAATGACATGAATTCTTCAAAACAATATTACACAAATTTGGGACAAGCACGTGAACCTCTTATGAAAAAACAAAAGATAATTTAAGCACTGGGTGTCACAGCTGTATCACGATTGTGAGAGGCTTCCAGGAGGAGTTATTCCACTTCTCTGTGGAATTACTTCTACTACTTAGGCACTGAAGTTAAATGAAAGATATAGTATGTGAGGTACATGAAGGTACAGTAGATAACAAAAATTACACATAATAAATTTAAAGCCACGCCAGATGCTGCTGGGCAGCTATACACAGCACACACTGTGCATTGGCTCTAAGTGTCACACAGATTTGGTTTAAGGGATTTTCTAAGTCATCCAGTCATAGGAACAAATCTGTCTTTTGTATATTCTACTATTCACTATATTCGTTCACAAGAGCTGCACTGCATTGTCTACACATGTTACTATGCACAGAAAAATCTGGGAAATCACAATCTATTCTCAAGGGCTGTAATGCAACAGCATGCTAATCTGGAAGACGTCAACTCTCTAAGATGGTTTGTTTTAAAAAAGACCGAAACAAAAAATTTCCCTACATTTGGACTATCACCAGCATCTTCCCTCACTCCCAAATGAGATAAAGTACACAGTAAGCTACCATCTGGATCCTTCAAATGAAAACGTTAAACACTGCAGAGATCCCATGTTGCAGATTCTAGGGTTGATTTCTTCATGCTGAACTGTTCGGAGTTTGAAATGTACAGACAGCATCCAAAACGACGTCAGATGATTAAACAGTAATATTGAATTGTATGTTTTATTACTTAATCATGTGATCAGCTCCGGCACTTTTGAGTGTGCTTAATGAATGTTTCCCTCATACCTATTTGCCTACATGTCTGTGATTGAAGCATTTCATGTGGCATGATCACTTGTATTCCACCATTACTAATGTGAACAGTAATGAAATAAAAGCAACAAAAGAAAAAAATGTGTCAAAATAAGACAGAATTTGAGAAATCAAATCTACTGCTGTTATAGTGTTTTACATGAAGATTTAGGTCTGTGGTGTTGTAACATGTTAGCCATCATGGATGGAGTGAGAAGTCGAGCAAAATGACACCTTCTATCGGCTAACTAGAACGATTAAAATATGTAAGCTGCTGAGGCCACTCAGGGCCCCTTCTGCATTACATCTTCCCTGAAGATCTGGCCTCGAAAGTCTGCATATTGTAATCTTTCTAGATAGCCAATAAAAGGTGTCATTTTGCCCGACTTCTCACTACATGAAGATTTAGAAACACTACGTACAATCAAGAAACACAGATGACATACCCCGAAGTCTTGCCCAGAGGGGACTGGGCGGTCTTATGGTCTGGAATCCCTACAGATTTTATTTTTTCTCCAGCCGTCTGGAATTTTTTTGTTTTTTCTGTCCCCCCTGGCCATTGAACCTTACTCTTATTCGATGTTAATTAATGTTGATTTATTTTGTTTTATAATTGTGTCTTTTATTTTTCTATTCTTTATTATGTAAAGCACTTTGTGCTACTGTTTGTATGAAAATGTGCTATATAAATAAATGTTGTTGTTGTCTTCTGTGAAAGATGTCATTTCAAGTACACATTTTTGCTCTTAGCACAATGTGTTTGCCAGGAGTCGAACTTTTTCAGTACTTAAAAAGGAATTTTTGGCACTATTGTTGTCTTTTTATTACTGCTACTATAATTAAAATCTATTTTACTCTACAGTTATATTAGTTATTACAAAGCAGATTACATGAATGTTTTACTGTGTAGAACAGATTGTCAATTAAATTTTTTTTTAATCAGTTGAAAGATGATTTTTTTTCCCCCTTGGTAGATGCAATTTGTTCTAAAGGGGGATTGAAGAGTTAAAATATGTGACAATCAATCAATTTTGGTTAAAACATGCAAAGCTTGTCAAACTTTCACATCTATTTGCATTGCAGTGTGTTTAGTCCTTTAGACTGATTTATGCACTTAGAACAGGGGTGTCTAACTCTGGTCTCGGTGGGCAGTAGTGGCTACAGGTTTTCATTCTAACCCCTTTCCTAATCAGCGAGCAGTTTTCACTGCTAATTAATTCCTTTTCCCTTCATTTTAATAGCCCTGCTTTTAAGGATTCATTCCTCTGAGTTGATTTGTTTCTTCATTAAGTGAGAGCCAAACAGAAATTAAATGAGAAACGAGCCAACAGATGACCAGCTAAATTGGTACATCAAACTCCAGCCAAATGCACTCCTAATGAGAAACCGACTCTTGCTGTTCATTAAAGCCGTTACTGAATATCAGAAAATATTGCTGCTGCTCTCATTTTGCCACAGCAGTCTGTTGATTTTCTGTTTTTTCTAAGACCACCATCAAGATGTTTTAGTGACCTGAGCAGACCAACAGGACCGAGACCTTCATCTTTCTTAATTTTCAAGTTAGCTGGTCATGTGGCAGCTTGTTTTGTGTCTCATTGTTTGGCTGCTCATTAAAGAAAAAGAAACAACTAAGGGGTAGGTGTCACATCAATTGAAACTAAGGCAAAACAAGTTTATCAGAAGCAAAAATGTCTCACTAATAAAGAAGATGGTTAGAATGAAAACCTGCAGCCACTGTGGCCCACCAGGATCGTAGATGGGCACCCCCTGATTTAGAGGGTATGAAGTGGCAGGTTTTGGACAGCATGTGCCTTCACCAAATGTTGTATTGCCCCCTTCCATTAAATTGTGTTTCCACTCAATTGAGCCATGAATTACATGAGGCACACCTTTAATGAAAACCTTTACTGGGGACCACCATTAATCTGAACAATTGTACAGCACACCAGGAATGCTGGAGTAAGATTTGGATTTATTTGCTTCATAACCATCTTGGTTCTGGTACAGAGATCCACAAGTTGGTATTGATACTGCAGACAAAAGTTTAGTACCGATCCAATACTACTTACTGTATTAAAGGTACGAGCTGTCAGAGACCATGCAGTGATAGTACCACAATGCAGTAATAATGCAATTTCAATTATGTTATGCAATAACTTAAAATTCTGCATTGTTTTGCAAGTTATTATTCTCCTTTCTAATTATTTGGTTAATGACTAAGTCATACAAGAAATCTATTACAGTGATCCCTCTCTATATCGCGCTTCGACTTTCGCGGCTTCACTCCATCGCGGATTTTAAAAGTAAGCATGTCTAAATATATATCATATTTTTCGCTGGTTCGTGGATTTCTGCGGACAATGGGTCTTTTAATTTATGGTACATGCTTCCTCAGTTTGTTTGCCCAATTGATTTCATACAAGGGACGCTATTGGCGGATGGCTGAGAAGCTACCCAATCAGAGCACGTATTACGTATTAAATAAAACTCCTCAATGATATAAGATATGCTTCCTGCGCGGTGCTTCACACATTTCAAAGCTCTAACAGCCCGTATTGATTTTTGATTGTTTGCTTTTCTCTGCCTCTGTCTCTGACATTCTCTGCTCCTGACGAGGAGGTGTGAGTAAAGGGGCTGTTTGCACGGAGGCTGCTTGCTTAGAAGATACGGACGCTCCTCTAAAAAATGCTGAAAAGACTACCTTCACATTGATCCCTTCATTGCGGCGGCTTTATCGCGGTGCTTCGTTTACTTGAAAGCCCAACAGCAGTATAGATTTTGGTTTACTTTTCTCTCTCTCCGATATTCTCTGCTCCTGACGACACTCCTTTGAAGAGGAAGATATGTTTGCACTCTTTTAATTGTGAGAAAGAACTGTCATCTCTGTCTTGTCATGGAGCACAGTTTAAACTTTTGACTAAAGGGTGTTATTTCATGTCTAGAGGGCTCTAATAATGTTAAAAAAACGTATTTAGAAAGTCGTAGACAAGTTTTCTATGCTCTAACTGCGAAAATATTTATTAATAAAGATTTGTAAATAAAGAATCCTACTTTGTGGAAATTCATTTATCTGTCTGGAGCCGATTAACTGCGATAAACAAGGGTTTACTGTATAACTGTGCGGAGAATATTTATAAACAGTGTGGGAACGTTTCTAAGGGCTTAAAATATATAAATATAACCATACAAACATATGGTTTCTACTTCGCGGATTTTCACCTATCGCGGGGGGTTCTGGAACCCCCGCGATCGAGGAGGGATTACTGTATACCTAATAATAAAAACCCTTGACTCAATCTCTCCCATTTTCTACTTTTTAACTGTGGATGTCAAGTATTTTGATATTCTCCACATTAGGCCTGTTAATAATAAGCTATGGTACATAACGCTCAAATTAACCTTCTTGGCGTTAACCCTGAATGTCTCTTGAGCTACAAAAAAAGATTCATATTTTGATGTGGAGCCAACAACCAAAACAGACAGTGGTGTGTAACTGGGAAGCTGTAAAGCCAGTTTTAGAACAAACTTAAAATGAACTATCAGATGATTCGAGCAATTTGAATTTAAGCACTATATGGCCAAATCACCGCGATATCTCTGTGCACTTCAGTCACATCAGGGAGCAGAACCAACACAGCAAAAAGACTAAATGCCTGTAATTAAGTGGAAGGACAAGAAAGATGTTAGAGAACCCTAAGCACTGTTCACAATACAGCAACAGTCAATGCTTGCGTCGGGAAATTTGGAAGTCACCAAGCCTTGCACTGTGATAACACAATGCGCACCATTGCTTGTGCAGATCAGACACGTAACATTCTACCCTGTCATATGCAAGAAACAAAATAATATAATAATAAAACTGAGCAAAAAAGAACATCTACTGCCCCAAATGCAACATCAGGATGTGCGTTAGTTAGCATTTCAAAACATATCAGACAACACCACCATTTATTTCTATAGCACAATCTCATACTCAGGATGTAGCTCAAAATGATTTACAGGATGTCCAAAGGAAGTGTTACAAGAAAAGAAAAACAAATTAAATTAATTATGAATAATAAAGAATAACAAAAAAATAAAATCAGTACAGGGTTATATACAAATAGATACAATTAGCAGATGTACCAAATTTGTATCAAGTGTACAGTGGTGAACACTAGACATGCTTTTTCCAGATTGTTTATGTTAATGTTTTGGTATTTACTGGTTTCTGTTACACATCATAACATTTTTTTCTTTTTGAGAAATATTCCTGTTTTTGGCTGTTTTCTCCAGGGGTAAACATAACTAAGGAAGCTACAACAGGATGTGACTGTTATGCTTGATGAGTCCTTGTGAGATAAGCCCTTCTATGAAAAAGGCCAGGGAACCAATAACTGAGATTTCAATGTTTCAGGCTTAAAACATATTTCTAGAACATACGTTTAGATGAAAATTAATTTACAATTATGCTAAATACATAAGAAAGTTGAAAATATATTTACTCATTATATATTTTTTTCAATTTCCATACACCAAGAAAATATGAAAAGAAAACCAAGAAATTTTAAGTTTCAAAGCTCTAGTAAACGTTTAATGGTTATTAGACATGCTTTTTGTTAAAAGAATTTTAGCCTTGTGTGCATCTGAGTGTGTAAGGAGTTTGCTGCAGCTCAGAGCAGATTTGCATGTCACACACACAGCTTTGGCCAATGACAGCTTGCAAACAAAATTCAGTCTTTATTCATAACTGATAGCAATGTACCATCTGTGGGAACGCAGAAACAATGCCTTAAGCAATAAAACACACTGTGCTACATTTCTTCTAAAATAGTGGAAACTGGAGCCTGCCAATTGTGTCCTTCAGCTTGGTGTGAGACAGTTTAATTGAACTTTCCTCACAGAAGCTGTCTGCTATAAAACCAGAAGGATGGCGATGTCAGAGATCTTTGCTTACAATACGCACAATGAGCAGAAGGGCACTGCATGCAGAGCTGAATGTTTGCATTTTAAATAAATTGCTTTGGAACCAAGGGAATGCAGACTGCCAATATTGACCAGGAGTCACGTGTACAAGGTGCTTGGCAGTACAGTCACTGGGAATGAAACGAAGATGCTTTCTGAACAGTTATATGTTGTTTTTACCTGATTTTAAGGGAATATAGTAATACTAAATGGTCATTTGTTTTTTTTAATTTAATGCCAGGCCACCACAGACGCTACTTACAGGATAACTGCTGACTTAGGAACTCACCAATTACATCAACTGTATTAATACTTGCATGCCTTGAAACTCTATAAGACTATAAGAGTGGAAACTTCTAAAATAGTTCAACACCCAGGAATGTACTGGATATACGTTTCTACGTTAACAGACGATCAGTGTGAGTAGGGGAAAAATAATAAACCAAGTGTTTCTAACTGGCCAATATTATTGAAATACTGGTAAAGCTAACAATTTTGAATCAAAGATAAACACCTTATGCTTCAGCAACTACTCAGTCTGGGTCACATGCTGTGTGCAAAAGATAAGAACTGTCAAGACGTATGCTGATACAGATGTTAAAAACCGAGAGCCAAATTTGCGGCAAGAGAGGGCTTCTTCTTGGGTTTCTGCCATATGCCAACAGTTTGGCAGGGAAAACAACACTGTAAAAGCTTCTTTGTTTGTTTCAAGCAAACAGATAAAATGTACATTAATTTCTTTTGTAATATGATAAGTGCCAGGGATGGTGTTTTTATTAATAGAGCATTTTCACATCAATAAGTACAAACCAAGACTACAGTTTTGTACTTCTTTCTACTGTTCCCATTAGGGATCATGCACCAAAGATGCTGGTCCCTTTTAATTTCACAGCCTAATATTTTTTCTAACCACAGTCTTAATATCATTTTACTATAAGGGCAGAAGTGTGAAATTTGGCAGACAAAGCAAGGGATTGGGCCGCAGATTGAATTAGTAATACTCCCTTTACTGTCAAATTGAGCTATGCTTCTCTGTGACAAAATGCAGCAGAAAATGCATATTGAAATGAATGTACACCACTTTCAAATTGATTACTTGTTGGAAATGTTACTAGCTAGGTGTTTTGAGCTAGCTGAAGTCATGCATTTGTTGGTAGGTGTAGAATCATACCATCTATCTATTTATTTATAATCACACTGGCCTGCCTCCAACTTGAACTTTAAAAATAAACTGTGAAGATCACCTATTAGATTTCTAAAAGTCATATATTACTAACCTCCCCAGTAAATCAGACAAAGAATTAAAGTCATAAAAGTCAGCTAAAAGAGAAAACTGCCTTCGAAGATAATGAGGGCTGAATGTGGTAGTTTTCAAGATGCTGTCAAAAATTCATTACAAAGATCTTTTGATTTAAAATATACACAATTTAATGCAAAGTGCGTTTAAACAATCGGTGTCTATGGAAATCTAAAAAAGACTGACAATCTAAAAGTGGACTATCATTAATATACAAACTTAGCAATCAAAAGTGAAGCAATCAACAAACACCATAATGCAATACAGCCATGTATCATAGATCACAGCCTACCAAACTCGGTCCTCTGTGGCTGCAGGTTTTTGTTCCAACCAGCTTCTGGTTTTAATTGGACTCCCGGGCTAATTAAGTGAATTGTTATTTTCCAAGTATTGGGAACAATATAGAAATTAGAAAACTAAGTTTGTTAATAAAAAAAAAATACACACACACACATACGGGTGGCACAGTGGCGCAGTGGTAAGTACTGCTGCTTCGCAGTAAGGAGACCTGGGTTCACTTCCCGGGTCCTTTCTGCTTGGAGTTTGCATGCTCTCCCAGTGTCTGCGTGGGTTTCCTCCCACAGTCCAAAGACATGCATGTTAGGTGCACTAGCGATTCTAAATTGTCCCTAGTGTGTGCCCTGCAGTGGGCTGGCACCCTGCCTGAGGGTTTGTTTCCTGCCTTGCACCCTGTGTTAGCTGGGACTGGCGCCAGCAGACCCCGGTGACCCTGTAGTTAGGATATAGCAGGCTCGATAATGGATGGATGGATGGATGGATGGATGGATAGATAGATAGATAGATAGATAGATAGATAGATAGATAGATAGATAGATAGATAGATAGATAGATAGATAGATAGATAGATAGATAGATATTAAAATGTATCAAGCAGTTATATGGGAATAACAATATTTTCATCTTGATTTTCTTTCTTCTTTTCCAGGTGTTCTAATTGTTTCATTAATCCATTATTTACTTATTAGCCATCCCCCGCGGCAGTGAGGAGACACCACCCAGCTCTCTACTCCTGACGTCACACTTCCCCCTCCGCTCAGTCTCAGCCTCTGCCTCAGATTAACACGAATATATCGCTCCTGCAAGCAAACTAGGATTCTTAGCACAATGAGAGAAGTCACAAAATTAACGGAATGTTCAAGCATATTATAGAAAAAAAAGATCTAAATCCGCTAAGTAGTTCTTTTGTTTGCTAACTAAGCAGAGTTAATGTTACGCCCTTAGGCAGACGTGTGAGTGAGGAGGGCCACCCCTCCCCGCAGCCAGAGGAGTCTCTCTCGGATTTGCGCTAATAAATCGGTACTGCAAGCGAACTATGATACTTGGCGTGATAAGAAAGTCGCAAAATCAATGGAACGTTCAAGCAAATTATAGAAAAAAAAAAACCTGATCTAAATCCGTTAAGTCAGAGGTGCACATTTTTAATTGTAATGTATTAAAAACTAGAAAACATTCCCAAACAACCAGTTCACTTGTCTTTTGTTAGTAATTATTACGCCATGAAATGATAATAATACACTGTGTGCTGTGTAGTGTACATCACAATGGCTGAATATCTACCTCGTGTAACCTCAAAAAGGAGGTATTAAGGGATGAGGACAATAGAAATGCTGAAGTGAGAACATCAGTCATGTGAGAATCTGGAATAGAAGACGACTTTGAAGCGAGACTGGGATTACATCAGGGTTCGGCATTGAGCCCGCCATAGTTTATGTGAACAACAGATCAGCAACAAAATGAAGAAAGAGCCTGTTTGGTCAACGCTTTAGGCAGATAACTATGAGCTGTGTGGGGGATACAAGGAACTGGAAAGGGAACCAAAGAGGTCAAGAGATGCTCTAGAGGGGCCATGAAATAGCAGATCAAAATGCAATATATATTCTGAAACAGTGAAGGAAGGTAAAAATGAAAAAGGGAAGCTCAGAGCGGATGAGTGTAAAGAAGTGGGATCCTTTAAATATTAGGATCAGTGGTTCAAAGTAACACAGGGCTAAAGCCAGAAATTAGATAAAGAAAAGGAGCAAGATAGAAAAATTGGAGAAAGCGTAGGGGAATACTCTGTGACTAAAGACAAGCTGCCAAGATAAAAGGACTGGCAGGTGAGACTGGTGAGCAAATGCTGTATAGTGCAGAGACTGAAAGAAAGGAAGTTCAAGAGATGAAAATGCTGTGAAGTATGTGGGGACGTACAAAGTGGACCGAACAAAAAAAGTACGTACATTTTGGGACACTTAGACGGATATGGAAGATTATAAAGGAGTGAAGACTCAATTGGGCTTGATGTGTATGGTGACATGAAGAAAATAGTGTTCTGAGGAGAGTATTAAAGATGGAGAAGACCAATAAATAGGATGGAAAAATGTGTTAGTGAAGGATATGCAAGAGACCCTGTGTAATGGCCGGAAAAAAAATTTTGATGGAAAAGAGATACACACCTCCATTTGCAGCAGCCTGGGATAAGAGAAAACCAGAGGTAAAGAACAAGAGGATGTGGTGAAGATTTACACTCGTAACAATGCTGTCTGATAGTTAAGGAAAAAACAGCAGTCCAGTGCAAAAGATGTCAAAGACAAAACCTGTCCATCTGAGATATACGGAGTAACTCATTTTGAATACTAAATGTTGTGCACAAAATTAGGAATAATGCATGGAAGGTAATGGAAGATTCAAGCACTGACATTTGTTCACTGTAAGAAAATTTAATTTCAAGTTCCAATTTCTAGAACTATAACAGATTATCAGGGTATATCTTCTTATATAATACTCTACCGTAGCTGTCCGTTTGTCTGTCCAAGATTTCAAATCACCTGTAGCCCACAAACCAATTGACCTGATATTTGGTATGCATATATACTACATGACATCCACTATCTTCTTTCGGGCTGATGATTTTTATCACTCTTATTCTTATTTTATTGAAGAATCAACTTTCGGCAGCGCGCAGCAGAGCGGCTGTGCGGCGCATGCATATGGGCGCCGTTCTCATCCCTACCACCTATGCCATCACTTCCTCTACCTCTTCATATCTTAAATCATTCTTGAGGCAGATTGAACACTGAAGTGCCAGCTTAAGTGAAAAATGAAGCAAATCGTACTAAGTAATTGCAACTTAAAAACTGACTTAATCAGTTTAAACGCGAAAAGATGGCGACAGAAGAAGAGAAGAAGCGGGCCGCTAGGGTGGAGAAAAGAAGATCTGCTCAGGAAGCAGCAAGCGCATCAACCTCTGGGCAAACAAATGCTAAACGTACAGAGAGAGTATGAAAACTGTAAGTGAAGTGTATTCACTGCACGTCATCGTGCTGTGTGCCGTTACTGGTATTCTATAACTCTGATGGCCAGTGCAATTGTCTTCACTGTAGTGTGCTGGGCCGGTAAAATCACTACAAGAGTACCCACCAAATCAACAATCTAATTAAGAAGGTAGGCTCAGTTATGGGTACCCACTCACAACTCAATGGAGGCAGTAACAGAGGACAGAATGAAGACAAAACTGATGGCCACTATGAACAATGCTGCACATCAGTACTTTTTTTTCTTCTTTTTGGCAATTCTTGTGTGTGCTTAAGGAATTGTTGTTGTAAAATTTCCCCTTGGGACAAACAGAGTACTTTGTTTCTATCTATATGTCAATGTGTAAGCACTAGTTTTGTGTTGAGATACTTCTCTTATCACTGTTGCAAGTACACAGTTGAACTTCTACAATGAGAAATGATGACATTCAACAAAGATATTTAAACAAGTCTCTGACTTAAATGATACATGTTAGGGAGAAAAATTATATTTAAAGGGCAGAAATATGTTAATTGTTGTACAAGTCTCTAAAGGCCCCTATATCATAAACTATCCATAAATTACTTAAAGTGTAATCTAAGGAAGTGAGGAAAATAGGAGTCATTTTGCAATGATGTGATTGGTTGTAGTGCTTGTACCTTCAAGTCACCTTCAATAACACCAAATTCTATTTTGCTGTACTGCCAAATACTGTAAGTAGATGTTAAGTATGTTCCCCTTTGGGTTGGCTGAGGCTATTGCTGTTTTTAATATATAAATGATCTGGACGGCAAAAACAAACAACAAGTTGGTTAACTTTGCAGACGATACCAAGCTAGATGGATTGCTACATAATCCAGTGAATCATTACAGAGGGACATGGGCCGATTTATGACCAATGAAATTTAATATAACTAAATACACTGAAAGCTATATAAAAAAAAAAAAAGACCACACAAAGATGTGGGGAAAGAGGAAGACGAAATATAAAGTATTACATGTAGGAAGTTAACATTTTAGATTTAAATGCACAATGGGAGGTCTGAAACTTGAAAGTACTGGAAACAGTCATTCATGCCTTGACTACATCTCGATTAGATTATTGTAATTCCTTATATGTGGGTCTGCCAAAATCTGCTCTTTGCTCCTTCAGCAGGTTCAGAACGCGGCCGCGAGAATTTTGATTGGGTCAAGAAACGGGATCACATCTCCCCCATTTGAGTCTGTCTCCACTAGCTACCAGGGAGGTGTCACATTGATTTTGAAATCTTGTTGTTTGTTTTTAAAGCCTTACATGGTCTCACTCCAAAATATATCTGTGCCCTCCTTCACCCCTATGTGCCACCAAGAGCACTGAAGTCATCTGGACGACTGCTCCTTGTAGTGCCAAGATCTCGGCTGAAGTCTAAGGGAGACAGAGCTTTTTCACTTGTTGCTCTTAGACTCTGGAATTACTTGCCTCTGCACATCAGGTCTTCATCCTCGATCAAGGTTTTTAAAAGTCAGCTTAACACTAGAATTACCACCGCCTACGAAAAAACTTGTAGATCCAGCCCACCTTAAATCCCATCGCACCTCTCAGTCAGCGCCTTTTGTCCTGTAAATGTGCCGATAAAGACAAGTAGCAAGCAGCCTGCTAGCCATTCCCCCCACCGCCGCAGAATATGCACAATGTTCTCCCAGCTCATGCCCTGATTGATTATATGAGAGTGATGTGCTGGAGTTTGAGTGGAAATAACATATTGTTATTTGGAAATCATTCATTTCATGTGTGTTCCATTTCTACAGTAATCTGTGTAAACACATTGTTAAAACAGAAACGATTTTCATATTTTAGTAATAAATGACAAAATGTAGGCATAAACTATATAATGTGTGAAGCCTAAAGTCCAAAGATCAAATTAACACTCTCACAAAAGGTTCAAGTATATCAGTATATCAACCACAGGAATTAAAAAAAAAAAACACTGGATGCTTACACCAATGTATTACATATAAAAACAGAATTATGAAAGCTTCAAATCAGTATTTAAAAAAAGAACCACCTACCAGTACTACTCACTACAAGATTGGACAGATTGGTTGTTGGTGTTAATTCGGGTGTTTTGTCTCCATGACTGCAGCACAATTCGCCATTTCCATTGAGCACTCGACTGTCTGGCACCATCTGTACTGAAGAGGACGGCACTGCCTGAATATCACTTCCACTGGAGGTTCCACTAGTTGATGTAAAAAAAAATACATAAATAAATAAATAAAATGAAAGAATGTCACCATTAAATGAGTGCCAAACTAGGGATTTACAAGGTTTATTTGTAAATTTTTTAAAACTGCCATCCAGAAATTTACTCAACACATTGTTCTAGTTAAAGTATTGGTAGCGATAAGTTCAACAGCATAATTGAAGCCTTTCCTTTCCCAAAAAAAAAAAAATTCCAACCAATCCTCTGACATTTCCTGGCTCTCCTTGTTAAGTTGTGAAATATTGTTATTCATAGTATTGTGTTTCGTGGTATCTACCTTCCTATATAACCTCCAGGGGGATAATAGAATTGAAGACAGAAGCCGGGAAGCACTTCTTAGCACCAAGAGTTGAAGAAATTAAGAACAATGAATTTTCCACCATAAGGGAGATGTCCTACTTAGAAGGATTTACATGAGACATTACAGCAAATATTAGCTGGTCAAACAAGTGTGATTCACAGAGTTAGCCCCGCCCATTTTTAAACCTCATGTTCTCGAAGTTTGTCACATTGGTCTGTCTTGTTGATAGGCAAGGGCAGAGACAAAGTCCCCCCCAGACTGCTAAGCTTCTGCCCTTCCAAGGTTCATGACTGTAGTTTGATTTCTGGTGGATTGTGTGTGCCCTCTGAATCCAGCTGTCATTTTGTCAAGATCCATGTGGCCCAGGGAGTGTCATTACTTGTATATTAATCCTAAGGAAGGAGCTGGAACTAGAAAAGCAGTAACGAAAAATACAAATTCCAATGGAAAGCTGTGAAATAGGATACTAGGATGTAAACTCCCTATCAGGCTTCAGAGAAATGCTTGTCGCAACCTTTACACCCTGGCCACTAAATTGCTGGGTGGAGCTCTCCTCCTAATAAAAATGAGAAGGAAAAACTTGGACACACTAGATCACTGTAGAAAAAGAAGGCTACGGAATTTGGAATGCAACAAATAATTGCCAGTGACATACACATACAGTTGAAAATGAGGCTTCAAAAGTTAGAAAAATTATGAATGGTATAAAATTCAGGTGCGTTTGGGGACTTTCAATCTCAGAGCACACACTCACACAGTCAGTTGACCAAATCAGCATACCCTTAAGTTGAACTGAAAAATAAGGAAACATAAAAGTAAAAGCCGTTAATTTGTACACCTTAAATTTGAATTAATCACTACCTGCCTCAGACCAAGCTTGTTTGGTTACCCCACAACACTGTTCTGTCATGCTGCCGGCCCACCACTGCACACACTTTCAATCATGTTCAAAGATAGGGGTGTCCAACTCCAGGCCTCGAGTGCCGCAGTGGCTGCAGGTTTTCATTCTTACCATCTTCTTAATTAGTGCCCAGTTTATGCTGCTGATTATTTCTTTACATTAACTTGACTCGGGCCCCATAGTTGTTTCTTTTTCTTTAATTATCAGCCAAACAATAATCAGACACAAAACAAGCCACCACATGACCAGTCCCCCTGTGTCCATCACACAATATCTGAAATTAAAGAGAGGTGATGGTCTTGGTAAGGTTGATCTCTCAGGTCACCAAAACATTTTGACATTGGTGCTCTTAGAACAGAAAAACGTCAGTTTTCGAAATGTCTGCTGTGGCAGAAGGAGAACAGCAACAAGCCATGGAATTAAATAACCGGTTTAATAAACAGCAAGAATTGGCTTCTCCTTAAGAAAGTGACTGGAGTGAAATTGGTTGGAGTTTGAAGCCCCAGTTTAGCTGGTCATCTGTTAGCTCGTTTCACGTCTCATTTCTGCTTGGCTGTCATTTAATGAAGAAAGGAATCAATTCAGAGGGCTGAACTCTTCTAACAGGGCTATTAAAGTGATGGGGGAAAAAGTGAATTAGCAGTGAAAACTGGTCACTGATTAGGGAAAGGGTGAGAATGAAAACCTGTAGCCACTGCGGCCCTCCAGTCCTGGAGTTCGCCACCCTTGTTCTAAGAGTGGTCTCCCCTCGACTTTGTTGTATAATCAGATAAGGAGATGGATATTTGAGTAAAACCGCAAGACAATGATTATATTTTTATTTTATGTACATTAAAGAACCATCAACAAATCAAATCAGATAAATAATATATTAAGCAATTATTATAAAAAGTAAAGTTGAATAAATCAGACTCTGTAGCTACATGAAAAAAATAAAAATTACCACTTCCGGTTAGCGGAAACAGCTGAAAAGTTGGAAGAAATCTACCTTTTATACCAAGTTCTTGTATGCAAAATTTGGATGACTTAACTAAAAGTGTACTCAACACACACACAGAATTCCAAAAATTGTATTTTTGGACTCAGGGAGGTCTAAAACATTGAGATTCATCAAAATCTCGAAATTGAATTTTTGGATGATTATAATATTTTCTCTACGAGAAATTAAATCGGACTCAGGGAGGTCTAAAACGTCAAGATTTATCAAAATCTCGACTTCACATGCAAGAATGTAAAAAAGACGGATTTTTTACCAATAAAATGCAGTAAATTAACATCAAGTAAATTCATAGAACGGAACATCTGACTATTTCCAGTCCGTGAATCAGTCTAGTAGGTCCTCTGTTGATTTTCTCTATCATTAGCATTGCAGATAATGGCTTTCTTCTAGAACAATACCAAAGTTGAGACGAGAACAGGCCATTTAGCCCAACAAAGCTCTCCAATCTAATCAGCCTAATTTCTCCAAAATGACATCGAGTTGAGTTCTGAAGGCCCCTAGAGTCCTACTATCGATCACACTACTTGGTAACTTATTCCAAGTATCTATGGTTATCTGTGTGAAGAGACAATGTCTCAGTGAAGGTTTCCAACAGTGTCCCAGTGTTCTTGCTAAACTCATTTTAAATTAACAGCCTCAAATCACTGTACTAATTTCTTTCAGAAATTTAAACTCTTCAATCATGTCAACTCTTGTTCTCTGTTTGCTTAAGCTGAAAAGGCACAACTCCTTCAATGTCTCCTCATTACTTGTATCTTGCAGTCTTGGAATCAGTTTAAAGTTTCTATCCTTCTAGAAAAATGTGGAATCATCTGTTGTACTCTTCCGTAACTCTATTATTCAGCAAGGTTTCTGTTATTGATATGATCCACTAAATACAAGCCCAACACGCTTACTTCCCATGTGATACTCCTAGCCTTAAAGTAAGCAATTTTTAATGTATTACTTATTTTATTTTGTGTCTTTAACTATGGGCTAGAAATTTCTAGGTTTCCCGATTACAAAGTGGATGTTTCAAGTTTAAGTTTACTGTTATGTGTCTATAGCACAATGACATTCTTATTAGCATATCTTCCGCAGACTAGGCACAGTGGTTCAATACCAGCAACAGATGGGAGCACACCACAATACATTGAATATATTTAGCATTAAATCATGAGAAACATACATAAGAGCCACTTGAAGAGCCTGGTGATCTCAAGATGAAGACTCTAGCATTTGCTCCTTAATTGTATTTTTTATTGCGTCTAAAGTACCAAATGACACTTTTTACAGTCAAGTCAGACCTTTTTCTCAGTTATCCTGTTTCCAGAATACAAGCAGAGGCTAAAGAAAGATAAGTGGTTCAGTGTACGGATTGCTAGAATGACTTCCTGCTGGTTCTCATCTTAGACACCCCACAGGTAGCATGCTGAGCTCCCACTGCTATACTGATAAACTTTGCAGGGAGTCCAAACACAGAGCTCCTTCATTAGATCTGCTAATGACAACAATACCGTAAGGCTGACTACTAACAATGATGAGAGTCTTTACAGAGAGATATGAACCACACATTGCTACTGTCAAGAAGGTTCACCATTTAAAATTTTACCTCAAAGGTTGGAGTAAAGATGGTGTGTCTCTAACAATGCTCACCAACCTCCACAGATGCACAGCTAAGCACACAGTCAATGGCTGCACAGCGTCCTTTAACAACACTTGCTCAGTTCAGAATCACAAAGCACTGCTGTGGATAGCTAAGTTGGCACAGAATATTATTGGGACAAAGGTGCACACTGTACTATTAAAGGATGCCCTTGTGCATGCCAGAGCTGGCAACCTATTTTTAAATGGCAATGTTTAATGCAACCTGGAGTCTTTGATTCATAACTAAGTGCAGCGCAAAGACAATTATCAAAGAACTTGGAAAACACAGACATTTGGAATTGTTTCAAATAACAGCGAGTGAAGCAAACAGATTAATTAGCACAACAGTAATTCCCTATTTACTTACTAGGAGGTTAACAAAGCCAATAACTGCCCCTTAAACATTAAGCAATTAAAGACCAAGTAATGTCTCCTTCAGGGTTTCTGCCTTTACTGGAAAAATACTCAGAAACAAATAGTCAGCCATAGTTCTAGTTGTTAGCAGGTTTTAGAATTAGTGGACAAATGTGAAATTCAAAAAACATGATTTCCCAAATTCATACCCCAAACTTACGCACTGTATTTATTAGATACCCCATCACATTACAGACTTTTTCCAATAATTTTCAGTCGTAGCCTTAATTTACATAATTGTAGCGAGTCTGGGGCAGTAGCAGCACACTCCTGTGACCACCAATGGTGCAGTTTCATAACCCCAGACAAAATTAAGCCATTGGGATAGGAAACGGTACAAGTGAGAGCAGATAACCAATAAGCAGTCACTTGTTAAATGCAATGCATCTGCAATAAAAAAGCAGGCGCTTTTTAGAAAGGTGGAAACAGAAGAGAGGCTCACCTGTCTAAGGTCTTGTGTTTGTTATATCATGACAGGATGGAAAAAGGAAAAGGAAAGGGCTGAGATTACCATTGGTAACACACTACGCCGTAATGGAGTGCAATCTTGCAGCGTCCATAAGGCATGTACAGACCTGGACGTTCACTGGTAAACTTAAGATGGGCCTGTACATGTGTGTTACCAATGGTGTTCTTAGTGACTGTGGTGGTCCCAACTGCCTTCAGATATTTAACAAACTCCTCCCATGTAGTTCTGGGCTGATCCCTCACCTTTTTCATGATCATCCTCACCCCATGAGGCAACATCTTGCATGCAGCTTCAGACCGCAGGCGATTGATAGTCATTTTATATTTCTTCCATTTCCAAATAATCGGACAACAATTGTCAACTTCTCACCAAGCTTCTTGCTGATGGTCATGCTGCCCATTCCAGCCTTGTGCTGGTCTACAGTCTTGTCCCTGACGTCCTTTGACAACTCCCTGGTCTTTTACTCATGGCGGTGGAGAGGTTGGAATTGAAGAAATTGATTCTGTGGACAAGTGTGCTTTACACACATAAGCTGAGATCGGGAGTATCTGTCACTGACTGATTGTAATCTGTGTGCCACATGGGCACACCACCAATCTGAGAGAGATAGAATTCTGGCTGTGTACTATGGTATTAAATCTTTATATCTCTCAGTGACATGCAAATCAATTTATAACTTTGATGCTTTTTTCTGGAGTTTTGGTTGATATTCTGTCTCTCTCCATTAAAATGAAACTACCATAAAATTAGAGACTGTTCATTTCTTTGTAAGTGAGTAAACGTACAAATTCAGCAGGGGATCCAATTCTTATTTCCCCCACTGTATCTCAGAATCACCCATATAGGCACCAGTACTCTCAAGGCAGCATTTGAATTGGTTGTCAGAATGCACTGAGCTTGAGATATTTTGGAAATTTAAAACTGTGCCAAACATTTGTCATAGAGTCGTGTCATCAACTAAAAATCATGCAGTAGATCACCAACTTAAAGGAATATGCTCTTTGTAAGTTCCTTCCTTCCTTTCTGTTTTAAAACTGGCAGAATATTAATCAACAAAATACAGGTAATAAACTCAAGTCTGTAGTTAAAGAGAATCGTGCTAATGATGGGTCAAGTTTTACTCAGTTCCCTATCTAATGATTAAAAATTTGTAAATTAGCATTTAAACCAAACAAATTATGAAAATCAACTGAAAATAAAATTGGTTTTAAATAAAAACAAAGGATGTAAAATTGACATAGTCAAACATTTTCAAAGGGTAAAAGCATAGGTATAATTGTGCATGCTCAAGGGAAAACTGCCTACTAAATAACCTAAATCCTGTAAGAAGAGATGGATCACCTTGTGTTAGCCCTTGAAGAAGGTTCACCTTCACTTTCATGAACAGCGTCGCCATTCTGCTGAACTTCTAGAAAACAGAAGAAATTTACTTTCACAATTACTTAAAAAAATCAAAAGTTTCAGATAACCAGAGAGCCAAGAAAAAATGCCACACTTACTGGTTGCTGATGTAGTGCAGTTAGGTAATGATTCCTGATCGACAGTCAAGCCATCAAGAATAATGGTCAGCTCCCCTGTTTGCACGACCCCATTCTTTCCATCTAATGTAAGCTTAAGCACTTCTTTTACATTTTCCACTAAAAAAAAAAAAGTAATTAAAAGAAAATGATATAAACATTTTGTAAAGTTTGTGGGGGGTGGTGGTTCCAGAAATGTCATATATTAATCTTAAATCTTTAAGATTATTTCAGGTTAAACTACAAAAACATAAACAATAAAAAACAAGAGGGAAACCTAAGAAAAGCATTTCTTTAAGATACTGAAGCAATAATTTTATTAGAGGTCTGACATGAAATTGAATAAAATGGTAGCATTCAAACACATGATATTCAGACAGATATTAAAAAAGTGGATCAACAGACATTTGAAGATGCCGCACATCCTTCAAAGAACTTCCAAATGCTTAAAATTAACATAAAGTGCTGAAAATGTTCCCAATAAGAGGGCAAAAGTATCCACAAGCATGTTTCACCCAGTCTCACTGAAACCAGATATATAGTTCTGCAAAAAGGTACTTAAAGGTCTCTCAAACTATAAGAGACAAGATTCTCTCTCTCATATATATATATATATATATATATATATATATATATATATATATATATATATATATATATATATATATATATATATATATATATATATATATATATATATATACATATATATATATATATATATATATATATTCAGACCCCATATATATATATATATATATATTTTTCACTCTTTGTTATATTGCAGCCATTTGCAAAAATCATTTAAATTAATTTTTTTCCCTCATTAATGTACACACACCACCCCATATTGACAGACCAAAAAAAAGATTTTTGAAATTGTAGCAGATTTATTAAAAAAGAAAAACTGAAATATCACATGGTCCTAAGTATTTAGACCCTTTGCTCAGTATTTAGTAGAAGCGCCCTTTTGAGGTCCTCTCCAGTTCTGTCAGGTTGGATGGTAAACGTTGGTGGACAGCCATTTTAAGGTCTCTCCAGAGATGCTCAATTAGAATTAAGGCAAAAAAGTTCTATCTTGGTCTTATCGGACCAGAGAATCTTATTTCTCATTATCTCAGAGTCCTTCAGGTGTCTTTTAGCAAACTCCAAAATAGAACTTTTTGTCCTTAATTCTAAGCGGTATGTGTGGAGACAACCAGGCACTGCTCATCACTTGTCCATTACAGTCCCCACAGTGAAGCATGGCGGTGGCAGCATCATGCTGTGGGGGTGTTTTTCAGCTGCAGGGACAGGACGACTGGTTGCAATCGAGGGAAAGATGAATGCGGCCAAGTACAGGGATATCCTGGACAAAAACATTCTCCAGAGTTCTAAGGACCTCAGACTGGGCCGAAGGTTTACCTTCCAACAAGACAATGACCCTAAGCACACAGCTAAAATAACGAAGGAGTGGCTTCACAACAACTCTGACACTGTTCTTGAATGGCCCAGCCAGAGCCCTGACTTAAACCCAATTGAGCATCTCTGGAGAGACCTAAAAATGGCTGTCCACCAACGTTTACCATCCAACCTGACAGAACTGGAGAGGATCTGCAAGGAGGAATGGCAGAGGATCCCCGAATTCAGGTGTGAAAAACTATTTGTATCTTTCCCAAGAAGACTCCTGGCTATATTAGCTCAAAAGGGTGCTTCTACTAAATACTGAGCAAAGGGTCTGAATACTTAGGACCAGGTGAGATTTCAGTTTTTCTTTTTTAATAAATCTGCAACAATTTCAAAAATTCTTTTTTTTGTCTGTCAATATGGGGTACTGTGTGTACATTAATGAGGGAAAAAATTTATTTAAATGATTTTAGCAAATGGCTGCAATATAACAAAGAGTGAAAAATTGAAGGGGGTCTGAATACTTTCCGTACCACACTGTGTGTGTGTATATATGTGTGTGTGTGTGTATATATATATATATATATATATATATATATATATATGTTGGACTTTGGGTGTGCATTTGTCTTGTGGCGTGTCTTGTCTCATTTAATACATTTATTCCTGTTTAATTTTACATTCTGCCTACTGTGTCTTTGCATTTCAAACCGTCGATTGTGGGGAAAGTTTATCTGTGTAGGAGTACGGCTTGACAGGAAAGGTTTCTCAGTAAATTATCCAGGCCACAGGTCTTGGAGGTGTAGCTGCCGGCTGGGAATAAGGGGTCGGCCGTTACATAAGTGGTGCCCTCTCTGAGGAATCTTTATTTAAATTCGATCACTGTCTGCCTTTAAACTTTCCCAAATTAACATGTCTTTAGGGCGTGCCGAGCAGGACGACACCATTGCTTCGCCTCGGTGTGATGATGGAGTAGCGGGGCGCGCACGCCACGGTCAGGCGTGTTCAGCGGTGCGAGAGGTGGTGGATTCTTTGCAGTCGCTGTACCTCGAAGATCACCATGGACCTGAGGAGGAAGTCCTAGAAGATGTCTCGCCTCTGTGGGAGGATCTGGCGCAACAAATGACCCGGCTGGAGGAGAAGATCCGCGAGGTTGCGAAAGTACGCTGGCGTGAAGCAGCCTTGCGGGCTCGCATCAGCAGCTCCCAGGAGGAAATGAAAGAATACATCAACGAGCAAGTTCAACTCCTGGGGCGGAAATGTGTTGTGCCTCCAGAGGCGGGATCGGCGCTGGCAAGATTCTCTTCAGGGGAAGTCCAAAGGTGTCTCCAGAAGATAAGACCGTCGCCCCATCATTCAACGCCGTACGTATCTCGGGAGGGGAGCGCATACCTCAATCGGCCATTTGTTCCTGGGGTGCGCCTGTCTTTTCCCAAGTTGGGGGCTCCTATAATGTCGATGATGTCCTGAACTTTGTGGAGGAGGGAGGCGTACCTGGCCGTTAACCCTCTAACCCGGAAGAGCTAATTGGGGTGATAGGGACATCCCTCTCGGGACGGTGCGGAGCTGGTGGCTGGCGGCCAAGAAGACTATTTTCGACTGGGGATCCTTTCGTCGATCTTTCCTCGCGGCTTTTCTTCCGGAAGACTACGAGACCGAACTGGAGGACAAGCTGCGGTCCATGGTGCAACTACCTTCACAAACCATCCGGGATTTAGCCTATGAATACCGGGCTTTGTGTTTGAAGTGGCGGCCGGCTATGGCTGAAGAAGAGGTGGTCCGCCGCGTCCTTAATGCCTGTAACCCGGTTAGCTGGGAGTCTCAGGGGTGGTGGGATCGGTGGAGGACTTGGTGAGGGTAGGCTCCCAAGTGGAGCGGGACTGGGGAAACTCAAAGGCGTACTGGCACAAAGTTCAGGCCAGTACACGAAACCCAGCCCCTAAAACCACAACGAGCCAAACCTTGCCGGTCGGAAGCCGATCTCGCCATTATGCAAGCGAGCACGTCCCTTCTGATCGTCCCAGTGATGCTGCGGGGGTGGCAGATGGATGCGGTGGTGGATACCGGGAGCCATCATACTTTAATCCGCTCAAGCCAGTGGGAGAAGATTAGCCGACCGACAGACAAATTAACATCTGCCCGTCCGTCCGATTTGTATTGGCGGATGGGAGTGAACACAAGGCCCTGGGCAGAGTCCCTTGAGGTACAGTGTACTCGCCACCACCTGGGATATGGATACGTATGTCCTGGAGGACCAGCACCTGTCAGTTCCGTTACTCCTTGGGCTGGATTCGTTAACCACCATGAGGATGACCATCCATCTCAGTCCCAGGGGGTATACGGTACGGGGGGAAGGGATATGCGAATTCATTTACAAATCCAAAGAAGATCTGGGCTCTGAATTTCTTGGATTCTACGCAGCAGTGAGGAGCAGCGCAAGCACCTCGGAGGCAGCCCCAGTGGAGGGACAACCTGAAGAGGTGAGGCGGTGCTGAAGAAGTGGGCGAGGTGTGGGCGGAGAAGTTAGGAGTTGCCCGTGGGGTGACCCACATGGTCCACACCTTGGGCGAAGTCCCTATAAGGCACCGAGCTTACGGTTTCTCCACTGAAGAGGCGTCATTAAAGAACACCTCGATCGGATGCTCGCCGAGGGAATAATAGAACCATCTTCCTCCTCCTGGGCGTCCCCTGTGGTCCTCGTGAAGAAGTCGGATAATTCCTATCGTTTCTGTGTGGACTACAGGGGGTTAACGAGAAGACGAGCCTGGGCGCATATCCCATGCCCCTGGTTCATGAAATCCTGGAGTCACTGCATGGAGCTGCAGTGTTTAGCATTAGATCTCCGCAGTGGCTATTGGCAGGTGCCGATGGGCGAGGGAGTAAGAAGAAGACGGCAGTCATCACCCCTGAAGGCCTGTTCCAGTTCAATGTCATGCCTTTTGGGCTTAAAAATGCTGGGGCCACTTTCCAGCGGCTCATGGAGCAGGTTCTGAGGGGTTGATAGGCAAGATCTGCTTCGTGTATATCGACGCGTCATTGTTTACTCCCCTTCTATAAATCAACATCTCCGGATTTAGACACCATCTTCCAGCGATTACATCAAGCGCACCTTACGCTGAACACGAAGAAGTGTACCTTCATTCAACCCACATACGCTTCCTCGGGCACATTCTTTCATCGGAGGGGTCGCTGTAGACCCCGAAGACCTTGGCCATCCGGGAGTACCCCACGCCCACAGATTTGAAGTCGTTGCAACGTTTTCTTGGGTTAGTGGGGTGGTACCATAAGTTTATTCCCAGGATGGCAGATATAGCGGCTCCCTTGAACCAGCTTAGAAAAAAAGATGTCCCGTGGGAGTGGACCACAGAATGCCAGGGCGGTCGAGCGACTAAAGAGCCACCTACAAGAGCCACCCGTTCTGGCCCAACCAGATCCACAGCTCACCTTCCAGGTACAAACTGATGCCAGCAACCTGGGGCTCGGCGCCGTGCTCACTCAAAGAATTAACCAGGCTGAACATGTCATCGCGTCGCCTCACGAGTTTTGCGCGGCGCTGAGCTGAACTACTGACAGCTGAAAGGAGTGCTTGGCTGTCGTGTGGGCTGTGGAGAAATGGAGACATTATCTGGAGGGGGTTGAATTCGAAGTGTACACCGACCATCACGCTCTGACCTGGGTGTTCAATCACCCGAAGACCTCCTCCCGTCTGACCAGGTGGGTCCTCCGCCTCCAGAATTTTACGTTCAGGGTGACTTACCGGAAGGGCTGTGGTAACATCGTGCCGGATGCACTGTCTAGGGTATCGGAGCCATCGGGGATGGTGTGTTTGGCAGAGGCGAAAAAGATGATCCTCCCTCTGCCAAGGAGCCTTGAAGACCTGGCCCAAGCACAAGCTACCAGTCCATTCTGCCAGAACATCAGGGAAGGGCTGGAGCAACAGCGGACTGACCGGGTACACTTTGTGGACCTCCAGGGGGTCTTGTACAGGACTATTCCATCCACCCTTGGGGTCTGCAACATCAACTTGTGGTCCCGGAAGAGCTCGTCCCGACTTTCTGAAGCACTACCATGACAGTCCTTTAGGTGGTCACCTTGGAAGGACAAAAACTTTATTAAAGATTCTGGGGGTTGCGTGGTGGCCGTCTGTCCGGAAAGACGTGTGCCACCACGTGAAGACGTGTGTGACCTGTCAACAACTAAAAAACCCACCTGGTAAACCGGGGGATTACTTCAATCGACAATGCAGATGGACCAGGAGAGACTTTGGGAGTCGACCTAATGGGGCCATTTCCTATCACCAGCTCGAGGAAGACCGTCCTGATGGTAGTAGTAGACTATTTTTGAAGTGGGTGGAGCTGTTTGCGTTAGCCGATGCAAGGGCTAACAAAATATGCTCCATCCTGAAGAACGAAATCTTCACCGCTGGGGGGTGCCAAGAAACATCATCTCGGATCGGGGTCCGCAGTTCACAAGCTCCATATTGGATGAACTTTATGCAGCCTGGGGAGTGAAGAAAAACCTCACCACCGCTTACCATCCCCAGGCCAACATGGCGGAGCGAGTGAACCGGACCCTGAAGAACATGATCGCCTCCTATGTGGGTGAACGCCATCAGGACTGGGATAAATGGCTCCCGAGCTCCGGTTTGCCCTGAACACGCGGTGCATGAAGCCACAGGTGAGGCGCCTGCTTTGGTTGCGCTGGGCAGACAGCTTAAGGGCCCACTCGACCGACTCCTTCCCAGCACCCCTAGTCCAGAAACCACCAGTTACAATAATTTGGTTAAGGTAGAGGGTTTACGGCGGAGAATCCAAGGGAGGTTGGTGAGTTCGACATCCAGACACGCCAAGCTGTATAATGCCCGGCGGAGGGAAGCACTTCCAGCCGGGTGATTTGGTCTGGATTAGAGCTCACCATCTCTCAGATGCCAGCAGAAAATTCTCCGCCAAGCTAGCGCCTAAATGGTTAGGTCCAGCTAAAATCATTCATCAAACAGGTCCAGTCAATTTCCAGATCCAAAGGGGTATCGGCGCTGCCTCCAAGTTAGACACCATCCATGTGGCCAACCTCAAGCCGTGCCGGCCCTCCCTTGTCCAAGGTTGGGGGAATGTAGCGGTGCCACATAGTTAGTGTTTAAATGTCAGTGCTGTGTGTTTGTGTCTCGTTTCATTGTCCCATTGACTGCGTGTATGTGTATCAGTTAATGTTGTCCCGTAAGGAGGACGGATGATGGGAGGAGTTCACAACCACTAATCTGGAAAGCACCTGTGTATCAATTAATCAATTACTGCCGTCACTATTTAAGGAGAAAAGAAGGAGACGAAAGGGGAACTAGCACGAGAGAGAGAGAGAGAGAGAGAGAGAACCAATACGCATTCACGATACAACCTGCCTGCTGAATCATTTTCATTGCGCTTTGATCCAGTTTGTTTTTCATTCATCCGGACTGCCTTTCAACCTGCTTGCCGCTGAAGACCCCGGGGTCGAATCATCATTCGCCACACGCCGAGGAATCACGGTGAGGTTGTTCCAAACGCCGGGAAATACAAACACTACAATTGCCGCTAATCAGTATCCGTATTCAGGACATTTATTCACGTTCGGACTCAAGTTCACGATCATTCTGTTTGCTAGTCATTTGTCGTTTGTGTGGTGTGTGTTATATGTTACGTGGACAAGGGAGGGGATTTGTATATATATTTTCAGTTTTGCTTTGGGATTGTTGGGGTGGAGGAATATTTGGGTGTGCATTTGTCTTGTGGCGTGTCTTGTCTCATTTAATACATTTATTCCTGTTTAATTTTACATTCTGCCTACTGTGTCTTTGCATTTCAAACCGTCGATTGTGGGGAAAGTTTATCTGTGTAGGAGTACGGCTTGACAGGAAAGGTTTCTCAGTAAATTATCCAGGCCACAGGTCTTGGAGGTGTAGCTGCCAGCTGGGAATAAGGGGTCGGCCGTTACAACGTGCTGCACCTTCTGACACTCCGTGATGATAAGGAAGTGTGTGCCAGGTGGAATGGGGGGTCAGATTGGAGTCGACTGTTTGCTGGGTTCTCTGGCGTCTCCTGCGTAGGCATTGTTTAATGAATGTCTTAGGGTAGCCATTTGAAGTGAAAAGATGGAAAAGATAGCATCTTTAGTTCGTTTTGTTTCCTTCCTATTACAATGGGTGTGAATTCCTCTGAATAAAGTCTTAATACAGCTCCGTTTATGAGATGCTGGCAAAGTGTAATATCTTGTCTGACTAGCATTCCTTACGGTAGACACTTGTAATGAGGTTGGAGTTGTTACTTCTTTCAATGGAGATGTCCAGGAAATTGATGTGTCGGTTTGTTTCTTTTTCCATGGTGAATTGGACTGCAGGGAATATTGTGTTGATGTGGTTGTAGAAACTGTTCAGCTGGTCGTTTTTTTTAGTATATATAGGGGGCTCTGCCACTGCTCACTTCACTCACCAAACCCTAGGCAGGTGTTACGTGCTACCCATTTTGTGGTTCTGCCACTCGTGTATGGGGAAGCGGATGTACAATTTAAACAGATTGTTATTTTCATGGGTATTGTTACATATGCATAATAGACCTAACTGTTTTACATTACAGCAAGTAATTAACTTTAGTAAAACGTAATAAATTGAAAGAAAATTATGTTTCATGTTGCGTTAAGAGGTATTCATTGCATTATATGTTTTCATTCTGTTTGGCTTTGATATGAACAAGCAAATACTTTTTAAACTTACACTTTTACTGTAAAACTTCACTAAAAACAATATCTGGAATTAACTTTACATAAATATTGCATTGAATTTTTATTCCGTGTTTGAAGTTACATCGTGATAACGCAACATGTAACTGCCCATGAGTGAATATCGTTTCATTCTCTCTAATAAATAAATCGACGTTTTCGAATGTTTGTCCCTGTGATTTGCTAATTGTCATAGCAAAAGCTATTCTAACGGGAAACTGTAAACCTTTTAATACAAATGGCATATCAAGATCTCCTTTGGTGTATAATGTTAGATGTACTACATTACCTTTCTTGTCGCCTGTTAAAATTTTACATGCCAGAATCGTTCGACCAATTTTGAATACAACTAATCTCGTCCTATTCTGTAGCCCATCACTCAGACATAAATTCTGCAGTAATATTATGATACATCCATTCTTTCAACAGTAATTCGTCAGGTGGAAGACCAGACTGTGCTAACAGTTGTAGATATTCTTCAGGATATTGAAAGTTGATGTTTCCATCTTCCACAACATCACCACCAACTGTTTCAGCAGAGTCTACTGATACACATTTAACCAATTTGCTGTGTAACCGATCGACAATTTTCACGTTAATTCATTTAACTTCATCATTTCTCGGTGCTAGGATTGCCCGTGTACTCATTTCTTCTGTTGATAACCCTTTGGGATGAAATACTTCAATAAGATTTGGACATGTGTCTTCTTTTAAAATGAGGAAAACATAAAGATTAATAAGAGCTTAAAGCGCATTAACTGTGTCTGACAAAAACATTCACACAAATAAGAGATGAGAGGATCGTGAGCATGGACTGTTAACTGCAAATGGTTGAGAGGAGGGCGGAACTTGAAAAAATCTCTTGACAATAGTCTTGTCTCGTCTCAAGATTTTATTTTATAATAGATAGATATGATGCAGTATCTGTCAAATAATACAAAGAGTACACAACACATGTTTCACCCCTCTTTGGGCTCATCAGGTTACGCACTTTTGCATCCCCTTACGAGGACCGAACCTCGGATGTCATTGTCTGAGGCCAAGTCTCTGACGCTGTACCACGATGGCTGGGTTGCTTTTTTGGCAGGGTGACTATACATATACACACATACATATATAAAACATATATACCCACACACATAGATGCATACACACACATACAAAATATATATGAACTAAACATTCCATGGTATGAACTCTCACAACATTTTATACACCTGCTAGTCCAATCCTCTCTGTTACCAATTTGCAGGTCATACCTCTCCCATTCCATCTGTGTGACGGTCCGGGTTACCTTTATGCTCCCTGATTGTTTCCAGAAGCTTTCTGAACCCAGACACACACATTCAGCAAAGGGGCTGGTGCAAACTGATCAGTGCTTTTATTAAAAGCAGAGAAAAATGTTCAAAAAGTGCACTGTAAAATAAACAGATCTTCAATAAATAAATAAACAATCCATAAAATCAGTGATGTCCACGAGATAAAATCTAATACATAATCCAAATGATAAAAACAGAATAAAACCATGCAGCTGCTCAATTGTAACAGGCTCTCAGGAAACATGGGGTACGGCAGGAAGTAGATACCGTTGCAGACAGCATTAAAACGAATAACACCTTTCATCACAACAGTTTATCAAGTATTCATTAAAAAAAAAAACACTCTTGCATGTCATCCATCTCTTTTTAAGTCTACATGGATGAAGTCTAAAGACAGGGCTGGAAAAAACATCTTATTTTTGACAACCTCAGAGTACAACGACTTACTTGCTTATGCTAAATAAGTACATTTTCATTGTGAAAAGACGACTTTTCAATACTAAAAAAAATGTAGTTTTCAGATACTAAATTTCAGATATTCCCATTATCTATTATCAAAGATTAATTTCAAAAACATTACAGCAACATGTACACAACTGTAATCCAAAGAATGTGAATAAACACTTTGTTAACTCTAATTATAAAAATACAAACAATGAGAAAACTAAAAGCAATCATGGTATTGGTACATTCAACTACTGCACTGCTTATGAATGATTAAAAATGAAATTTGTAAAAATGGATCTCTCTGTATGGAATGATTACAATAAAATAAATAAAATTAAATAAACCTAAAAAAATGAAATTAAATATAAAAACATTAATACAAACTCAACAAAACTTACATTTGCTATTGTGCAATTCCAAAGCCTGTGTTAAGTCTAAAGTGGCCTTTCCCAGTAAAGCATCTGCTTTTATAGCGTGATGACTCCATACTTTAAAATCCAATTTGGTATGAGGGGTTACATTCCTAGAGGAGGGAAAAACAAATATAATGTACAAACGCAGCTTTCTGTAGTTCCATGTAAATACATTTTAAAAATTGTCCTCTTTAGGAATTGCAAATTCAGAAAGTATTCAGACCCCTTCAATCGCCACACACTTTGTGTTGTAGATACCTGTATAATTTTCAATGGATAGATTAGCCCTTTCTGACCAACAGTCTATGCTCATTAACCCATAAGTCTTCAGAAAAGTTTGTAGATATATTAAAAATCAAAAACTGAAATCTTTCATTCATAGAAGTATTTAGACTCTTAATTCAGTACTTTGTAGAAGGCCCTTGAAAGCAATTCCAGCTTCTAGTCTTTGGTACGTGTCTAGAGTTGTGTGGTATACTGGTAAAGGAAAACAACCAAAAAACACAACATTTAAAATGGCACAGTACCAGCATTTCATGACTATTGGTACTGGAAGTAAAAATTAGCTTTCCTCTCAATCCATTCCCGAAATGAAACCACAGGCTTCAATGCGATTGAGATTTCACCGGGACCACCACCCATGATGGTGTGGCATACTAGGGCGGTTGAAGCAAGTCAGTTTGTGGGGGGGTAGTGTTTAGAGTTATCCATTACCTACTTCAGAACCACTTTGGTACTTGTACTGAAATCTGGTATCAATATCAAAGTCAAAATTTTAGTACTAATCCACCACTAGTGTATATAAGCTTTACAAACCATGTTTTGGGTAGTTTATCCAATTCTTCTCGGCAGATCCACTCGAGCTCTGTTAAGATTGGATGGGAAGCATCTGTAAACTGCCATCTTCAGGTCTCCCTACACATGTTCTATGGGGTTAAAGTCTGTGTTTTGCCTGGTCTTCTCAATGACAGTCAGGGATTTGCTGTAGAATTACAACAGCATTGTTTTGGCTGTAAGCTATAGGTCACTGTCATGATATCTGGTGAAATGTCTCCACATTCTGAGATGGTGTGCACTCTGAAGCAGGTTTCCTTCTAGGACCTCTGTGTATCTAGCTGAATTCATCCCCCTCTCAGTTCTGACCAGTCTCCCAGAAACTGCCACTGAGAAGCCCATCTATAGCACAGGAAAGTATTAGGTGATGAGCAGTGTCTATTCTTCTCCAAACCACGTTTGCTGTCCTGTCCAAATACTTCAATTTTTGTTTCATCAGGTGAGAGAATCTTTTTCCTCATGCTCTTAAAGTTCTTTAAATAATGTAAGGCAAACTTCAAGTGGGAGTTAGCTACTTTACCATACATGGCTAATTGAATGGAGTGCTGATGAAATGATCATCCTTTCAACTCATTCTCCCATCTTAGCAGAGGACTTCTGAAACTCTACGAGAGGGTACCTCCTTGACCAAGGCATTTCTTGCCCAGTTATTCAGTTTGGCCAAACAATGTCCAATCAATTCCATTTGCCTCAGGTGGACTCCAGTCAAGTTCTAGACACATCTCAAGGAGCATTAAAGCACACTGAATGAGCCTGAGCATAATTTGGTGTACCATAAGAAAAGGTCAGAATACTGCTATGAATGAGAAATTTCAATTTTAACTTTCTCAGATACGAAGTATAAGGAAAGTACTGTAATTACCCAAAGATTCAAAGTCAAGATTTTGATGAATATTGACAATGTAGACCTCTCTAACTTTCTCGTATACAAAGTATTGGGAAAGTATTGTAATGGTTCAAAGTTTCAATGTTATTTTGATGAACTCCAATGTTTTAGACCTCCCTGACTTTCTCATATATTAAGTATAGTTAAAGTATAGAAATCCTCCAAAAATTCCATTTTGAGGTTTTGATGAATCTCGACATTTTAGACCTCACGAAAAAAACATTTTTGGAATTATGTCTGTGTGTCTGTCTTTGTGTAGGTGTGTGTATGTAAACATGATAACTTGAGTACGCTTTCACTTAGGTCAACCAAATTTTTCATACAAGTATTTGGTACAAAACATAGATTTCTATCAACTTTTGGGCTATTTTCATCAACAGGAAGTGGTACTTTACCTTTTATTTAAGCAGCTGCAGAGTCTGATTTATTAAACCTTAATTTTATAATAATTGTTTGATATATTATTAATTTGATTTGTTGTTGATGGTTCTTTAATGTACATAATATAAAAATCATTGTCTTGCGGTTTACTCAAATATCCATCCCCATAACAGAGTATACGAGAAAGTCGAGGGGAGACCACTCCCGATTTTTAATTTAAAAAAAAAAAAAAAAAAAATGTGCAAATGTTTCTGAAAACATGTTATTTTGTTTTTATGGGTTGCTGAATATAGATTGATGGGCAAAAGGCTATTTATCCACTTAAAATTAAATCTACAAAAAAAATGAACTATGCAGAAAGTGAAAGAAAGGGTCTAAATGTTTCCTGAATCCACTGTATGATTAATCCAACACAGTTAAAAATGTGTCAGGAAATAATATTTGTTGACAGGTGGCCTGACAGGGGAAGAATAAAGTTGACACCAGATCTCTCTGCCACCGCCCACAACCCCCTTTAGTTAGTAAAGTGAGTCATGTGCATAGAAGAGTAGCATAATGTAGCATGCTAAGGTAACCGGGATATCTTAATAGTGACAGCAACATTACCTGAAAAGAAATGAACAAACTATATCTATTAATAACAAAGGAAATGCAATTCAAATTACAGTTTATTTTTTTTCTTAGATGGCATAAAAAAGGCATTCTGCATTAAAGATGTGAGTATTTTCAACTTCAAAACAGGAAACAAAAATGAACTAACAGTTGAACCCGCAAGAGCTACACTGCTTATGACTCAATGATATATTTTATTTTGGGCTTCAGGAATAATTAAAACTACGAGCAAAATATTCTAAAAGTAATTTTCTGATATTAGATGTTATATGATTAACAGACTGAGTCACCCATAGGTATAAGGCTTAAAATATCTATTTTTTCTGTTTTTTGTAATATAAATTTGAACTTACTGGCATCAGTAAATTGGCCTACTATGTGGATGGTATATGTGAGTTAGCCCTGCGAAGGACTGGGGTTGAATAAGCAATACATATTATTCACCCATCTGTCTCTCTTCATTTTTAATCACTTTCTCCAGTTCAGAGAAACCAAAAATCTGTGCCAGCACCTTTGGGTACAAGGCTTGAACCAATCAATTTATCTTAACATTCCATTCTCAAACATGCTTAATCTGATTCAGGGTCACAAAGAGCTTAAGCTTATCACTGAAGAACTAGACAGGGCACCAGTCATTTGCAGGGCCCACTAACACGCACACATGCTCACAAAGGGCAAGTTTAGAAGTGCCAGTTAACCTAATCTGTACAGTATATCTTTAGAGACACACAAACAGTGAGATTCAAGCCCAGAATTTTGTAGAGGTGATGTAATCCCCCCCCCCAATCACTATGCCACAATGCCACCAAATTGATAAAGGAGTGAATAAGGAGTTTCATGAATGACAGAAAAGCATTCTGTCCATCAAGAACATGCAAATTCCACACAAAAAAAAAAAGTTTCCTGGGTTTTGCCTTGAGTGTCAAATTAAGAAATATAATTTACAAAGAAAAGATGTGAATTAATTTCTTTGCTTTAAATGAACACGCCACGAAAAAGATCCACCTCTCCCCATCAATCATTAAAGAGTCCTGTCTTCAATTCAAAAATTAAATCCCAAATTGCTTTAAATTTCTGGTTTATGATGTGCAGATTTTTCCAAGAACAATGTAACAATATTTTAGCAAAAGTTTAAGTGTTTTACACATTTTGAGAATATGACTGGATAACAGACCTGTGGATTATGCAATACAGATTTTTTCATATTGTTACATTCACTTTCCTCAATATGAAAAAATGAGCATGTTGGTAGGCTTTACGTATCCTTTTCTAGTACAAATGATATCATTTTCTGGAATTCTAGGTCTATATGTTTATAGAAAGCAAATTAATTTCAGTGGCATAGAATCTCCAATCGTGTTTACAGCAGTGTTTCCAAATCAGGGTCTTTTTTTTTTTCTTTCTGTTTTTTGTTAACATTCTCTGAAGGGATCTGGGGAGAGGATTGTGCAGAATGCTGTTTTTAGGATATTTCTATAAGAATTTTTAAGAAGTTTTATGTTGTTATTTCTGGCAGTAAAAATGCCTTATTAGCACAGGTTTAATTATATTTTTAAGGATATTGCAATCCCCATCCATTTATCTAGTTCCAGAGAAGGACAAAGACCAGATTTAACAATACTCTAAATGTCAAAGATTTTATTTGTGTAGTTATGAAAATGGCTTTGGTTGAACTTTAGTTTAGATAATCTGGTAATCCTATTGCACAGCTTACACCACCACTCCTCATGACAACAGGAGGCTATGTGATAAGTTAGTTACCTTGGTGTAATTGGTTACCTGCTAAATATCACTTAATAACTAGACACAGTACCTGTCAAAGACCAGCAACAGAATAATAAAAAATATGGCCTGCGTATCTTCAGCACCTTTCCTCGATATCTGCATGTGTGAACGTCTCTTCGTTGGCGCTCCGCATCTCGAACATGTTCCCATAATACCTACTTCTCAGACTTGGCCATTATTTTCAAGGCACCTTTCTCTCCTCCTGTCCGTTGTTACACTCGCCATCTTTGAAGCCAACTTTCTCAGTTGCCTCCTACTCATGAGTGTCACACTGACACTTTCTCATTTGTCGCATCCAAAGTCAAACTAACCAATCACACCAAAGCCAAACTGACCAATAAAACTGTTGAAAGAGACTGGACACGTAGACCTTAATTGTGTAAATTTTATATTAAATTAGATGAATGTTGTGGTTAGGGAACAGATGACTCACAAGATTAATTAAAAAGTGAAAATAAAATTTCTAAAAACAAAGTTTTAATTAATTGAAAGTAAATTATATAACGCAAGAGAGTGTGTAGTCAACATATTTAAATTGTGTTACATTAATATTCATTAATTTGATTTAACAAAACTGTTTAGTCTTCATAGTATTCATTTAAAATATATAACTCAGACAGGCAGAATTTTAACTCTTACACTGCCACATACTTGAGGGTTAATGCACCCCCGGACGCCAAGTAATTTTTTGCTGCACTTTTTAAGTAAACGTCACAATTCACAAAGAAAATGTGAAATTTTAATGGAACGCGTTTTTTTTTCCCCATGCAAAAAGCATCACAATTACTGCAACACTGATCATTTTGCACACTGCCAATGAACTGTAAAAACTATTAAAAAAAACTACTATAACAATCGATGATTATATGTCCGAGGTGCAACTGACACCCATTGATGAAATTCAGTAAATCACCGACTGTGCCAACTGTGCTTGAACTGGCTGCACGCAAACCCACAGAGGTAAGCACTGATGCTGGCAGGCGAGTCTAGTGCAGCGGTGGAATCCCAGGGACAGTTATGCTGTAGTTCAGCCGGGACCAGCAGTGGTCATGAGCTGGCTGCACAACGAATGTACAGCACTGACCGATCAGCTCCGGCATGCTGGCAAATTGCTCTGGGAAGCGACTAGAGCGACTTGAGGCATACAATGAATGTACGTCGCCGAATATACTCGGGCCCCCGCGTGCTGGCAAATTGCATAGAGAAACAACTTTAGCCAGTTGCGGAGTTCAACGAATGTACGTAGCCAAATGTATGTCACCGAATACACTCTGCTCCGGCGTGCTTCCAAACTGCACTGTAAACCGACTTTAACCAGTTGTGGCATTCAACGTAAGTACTTTGCTGAATATACTCGGCTCGAGCGTGCTTGCAAATTGTATTGGGAACAGACTATAGCCAGTTCTGGCAGTTTAAGAGTTAAAGTGTCCAGTCACCTTGTCTGTTGTATTTTTCACTTGAGCTAACCTTTTGCAACATGTATGTATGGCTAACACCACAAGAGGGCACATGCACTGACACAGGACTAATGTTGTTCCCAAGGCAAAAGTTTTATAAATACAGGACATGTGACTTGTCAGATATTGTCTTTGTAGAATAGAACTGGTGATCAACCAGTGAACAAGAGCACATAGCAACACAAAAAATGGGGACATTAAAATATTCAAGTATGCTAATACAATGGGAAACAACATTCAAAATTCTAACAGTAAGTAGAGACACCTAAATTTCATACTGGACTACTTACCCTATATTGGCTTACATTTAAGCAAAAGTATCATCTACTATGCACTGCAAATAAGAATTAATTTAAAAATGTAATTTTAACAAACTGTTAGACTACACAGTACAAAATGATTATTAAATAAAATAAGTAGAAAGCTAGTAAAATTCTTACATTGCTAATCGTTCTTCCCACTTTGGATTTGAAGAACTGCTAGATTTTGATGTTTTCTTGGTTTCTCCATCTGCAGCTAATTCAACATAAATCGATGTTCCAAACCAGTTCTTCTTCCTTTTAAGCTTGGCACATAAAACTGACAAGAAATGAAAGAGAAGGAACATGCATCACTTGAGGGTGGGAGAAAAAAATCATTTTAATGCAAAGATTCATACTTATTCTGTGAAATTCCACTGAATTGGTTTTATTCCTAAATACTGTATGTTTCCTCAACTGTTAAATTTGAAAATGCTAATATAAAATGTTCTGCTAATAGTAATAAAAATAATGTAATTTATTATTTTATTAACATTTCAGTAGATAAAACTGGATGAAAAAAATCTTCACGGTAGAACACTGAAGCCGTAAACAAGCAAAATTCTGAACAAAATTAAAGAATGAAATCAAAAAATCTGTAATAGACAAACTATGGAAGAAAAATAAGGTTTTTGAATGGCCCTAATTTTATTGTTTTTGTATTATGTAGTGTTTTTTTTATTTGTACAAACTACTCAATTTGAAAACAGAAACATTGGCAGCATTTCATAATTTGGGGTGAAATTATTTCGACTCACCATAGCAATGTAGGTATTTATATGAAAATTGCACCAGCTACCCACGAACCTTAACTGGACCAAGCTATTTTACAAAAGAAATGGAAGGACAGAGTTTATAGTTGCCATTTTCAAAAGTGGAAAACTATCATTTAAAAAATAAATATCCACTCTGCACAGCACTTACAGTAACAGTGCACAGGCCAGCCATGATATCCAGCAACCTCGAGGGGATCCCGCGAACCCTCAGGATGTTCCACAGGGCAACTCGATCAACTGAGTCAAACGCTTTGCGAAAATCGACAAAGGCTGTGAAGAAACTCTGCCGATATTCGTGTTTGTGCTCCATGAGAACATGAGGGTGTGAGATACAAAAAACACAAAATGGTGCAAACGTCACTTCGGAATAGTTCGGGTATCACCGTGTGGCCACGTAGGCACAACTGAGAGAGAGAGAGAGAGAGGCATTAGGACCACACGCTGATACAGAGCATTGCCGCACCCACATACAAAAAAAGGCCGTGTGTTTCGTGGTTACTTTCTCAGGTGGGCGTTAGCATATTATAATCTCTTGGACCAATAGAGTGAGTTTTCTGGATTCGACTTATACAACCAACATTATAAATACCAGAAATTATACGATAAAATCAGCTCCCGACTTATCCGCGAGTATATATGGTGGGAATTTGTTTTTCTTTTTACCCTTCGATGTGTTCACATTATTTGCTGTTGTCCAGAACTGGTCACTGCAGGACCCTGTTGAGTGTGAATATTCAAAGTAATTTCTTCACACATTCAAAAACATTGGAATAAACATTTTCTACAGCCACCAGTACAAAGTACACAGGGTAAGTAACATTTAAAAAACACTTTTGGGTGGAGTATTCCATTAAGATGTGTGAACAGTTGCTTAAAAAAGCTGGTGAACTGAAGCCTTCAAATGATATGACACTTGAAAACGTGACCCTGCAGAAAAGCAGGAGCTTCAACATGCATAAGCTGGCAAAGTGCAATTAACCATCATGAAGACACTATTTTCCCCATGGAATTCAATGCCCTCTTTTGGTTTATTGCAGGCACATTAAAGAATGATTGTTTCTCATCTTTTTGTGTTCATGTACCTTTGCTAGATGTTTATGAGTTGATTTGTCTGTTGGTAAAATTTACATGCTGCTGCTTTCTATGCTTTTTGCTCCTGAAGCCTGCATTCTTGGTTTAAAGGTACAGCGGTACCTTGAGATACGAGTGCCCCAATGTACGAGTTTTTTGAGATACGAGCCGTCACTAGTTTGATTTTTTGCCTTGAGTTACGAGCCAAAATTCGAAATACAAGCCATCAAAGAGCTTGTTGCCGCATATTCCGTGGAACTGACGACAGAGGAGTTGACAGAACTACAGATGCAGCAACATATGGAGGATCTGAAAGGGGATCGGTATCGCAGAGGAGTCAGAGGAGGTTATCTCTTCAAGTGAGGTAAAGGAAGTTTCGGCAATGTGGGAAAAAGTTTTGAACTTTAAAGAAAAGAAACTCCCTGAAAAAGTTGCAACTGGTCGTGTAGCGGCGCTATTTAATGACACTTGGCTAACTCATTTCAGAAACATTCTAAAGGGGAGGACTAAACAAAGCTCCTTGGACAGGTTTCTATTGAAACGCCCTGAGAATGAAAGTAACGAAAGTGTGGCAAAAAAGAAAAAAAACTAGTGAAGAAGAAAATTAAGAAAATTAAGTGAAAGAAAAAACATTACAATACGCTTAACGGCTCCGCCAACATCGGTTTATTTCGTTAGATTCTCTTTTATGTATTAGGTTTTATTTTGTTTGTATACAATATTTGTTCATTATAAATACATTTTTCTTATGTTGAAAACATTTAACAAAAAATCGGGGTGGTTTTTGGGGGCTGGCACGAATGAATCTCATTTCAATTAATTTCAATGGGGAAAAGTGATTTGAGATACGAGCATTTTGACTTACGAGCTCGGTCACGGAACGAATTCAACTCGTATCTCAAGGTATCACTGTACTTGTCTATTACATGTTACTTTTGTTCATGGGGCTGTTCTTTCAGTGAAAGAGGACACTAAACTTTATTGACAGGGTTTTTAAAAACTACCACTTTTCAGAAAGTGTTTAATTTATCCTCTTTATAGAGTGCACACTGTGTTCTTTTAACATTAAATGCTCTAATGAGATCTTATCAACAAAGAAATGTGTAAAATATGGTGTATACATAGTAATATTAACAATAATAACGATAATAATACTACTAACAATAACACTAATAATATTTCATTAGTACACAACCAAGAGCTCTGTACAAAGACACATAACAGACAAACCATTAAAATAAATATACTCATGCACTTTATATACTTGGTTTCTTGCTCTTAAACATTTACTCTACCTGCTATGCTGTGGTGTCAAGCAGAACTCTGAAAGTCCTTGAGGGGGTCACCATGTTAAAATGGCACTGCTTAAGGCTACAGTGATGTTTATAGAAGGCTGCATTACTTTACTTGCACTAGTGGTATTTACTGACTTGTGAACGTGCGACAGTGGTAGAAGCTTTTAAACGTGCACTTCCTCAAGAAGAATGTGGTTTTAATTTAAAATTTTCAAACTACTGTTAATGTGAAGACTGCACTCTTGTTATTTTTTGCCATTGCATTGATTTTTGAATGTGTGGCAGTCTCAGTGGTGGCTGAACAAACTCCCTCAAGAAGAATCTTGCTATCTCTACAGTGGGGGAAATAAGCATTTGATCCCCTGCTTAATTTCTAAGTTTGCTCACCACTTTCAAAGAAATTAACAGTCTCTCATTTTTGTGGTAGTTTCATTTTAATGGAGAGAGACAGAATATCAACCAAAAATCCAGAAAAAACACATTTAAATAAAAGTTATAAATTGATCTGCATGCCATTGAGTGAAATAAGCATTTGATCCCCCACAACCCTGACAGAATTCTGGCTCTCGTAGCGTCTGCAAGGTCCCCCTGTACCTGTGCCTTCTTAAGCAGGCAGACCATGCAGGCAATGCAAGATTTTAATCCATTACGGTGTAGCGTGTTACCAGTGGTGTTCTTGGTTCTTGGTTCCCAACTGCCATCAGATCATTAACAAGCTCCTCCGGTGTAGTTTTGGGCTGATCCCTCACCTTGCTCATGATTATCCTCACCCTATGAGGCAAGATCTTGCATAGAGCTCCAGATATTTTAGATTTCATCCATTTTCCAAATAATCACACCAACAGTTGTCACCTTCTCACCAAGCTTCTTGCTGATCGTCTTGTCGCCCATTCCAGCCTCGTGCAGGTCTTGTCCCTGCCATCCTTAGGCAGCACTTTGGTGTTGCCCGTGGTGGTGGAAAGGGTGGAATGGAAGAAATCGATTCTGCGGACAGATGTGCTTTATACACATCACCAGCTGAGATCAGGAGGATCTTGAATTGACTGATTGTAATCTGTGTGCTACATGTGGGAGCCAGAATTCTGGCTGGGTTGTGGGGATCAAATACTCATTTCCCCAATGTATATTGTATAATTATGATAAAAAAAAACAAACTTCAACTTACTTGTGCAACCCACTCCATCACCACTTCCTGTGGTATCAATAATGGCATTAAATATTTAAACCTTTCAAAATATTGTATCAAAGTTGTCAATATAGTGGTGTGCTACTGGTTATGTGTGCACAGCATGGAAACAAACAAACACTTCCACCGGTCCCCCAGAGTTTGATGGCAAAAGTGAGGATCACATGGAAAGAAGTCCGTATAAGTCAACACGGCAATTATGTCAAAAATAGGGCGCGTCAATCAGGTCATATCAGCATGAACTTCATACGATGTGCAGAATTTTGCATGACTGCCGATAGACACCATTTAGAGTACATCCCTTAAAATAATCAGTAACATTATTAACATTCTATAATTACAATAAAATAAAAATAGCTTTCTTAGTGCAATGCAACATTTGCTATTCTTTCATTACTAATAAAACTCCTGGGATTGTGCTACTTCTTTTGTTAACTGTCCTGTATTTCGAGTGACACTCACTGGGATAAAGTGTGAATGAACCATTAAAATCGGTCCATATCATTAAATTCTGACCGACTATAAACCTTTAAACTTTTTTATTTAATTTTTTCTACCAGGGCAGCATGGTGGCGCTGTTGCTTTGCAGTAAGGAAACCTGGATTCGCTTCCCGGGTCCTCCCAGTGTGGCATTTCCAGGTTCTCCCCGTGTCTGCGAGGGTTTCCTCCCACAGTCCAAAGACATGCATTGGTGCATTAGTGATCCTAAATTGTCTCTAGTGTGTATGTGTGTGTGTGTGTGCCATGCCATGTGCTGGCTGGGATTGGCTCCAGCAGACCCCCCCGTGACCCTGTATTAGCATATAGCAGGTTGGAGAATGACTGACTGAATGACTGACATTTTCTTCCGGAAAACTCTCACCGGCACAGAAACACGACAGTTAAATCTATTAGGTGCAAAGTCAGTACATATTTCTTAAAGTATAACAAATTAAAGGCAGAACAAGATAAAAATGGAATGAATTGTTGTGTTGCTCTAAGCAGGAAAGTCTTATTTCAGTACCAAAAAAAAAAAAAAAAAACACAAATCAATTCTCTTCCATTCAACATTCCTCAGAGAATGTTAGCTTAGAGTGCTGACGAAAACCCAAAACACATACCAGTTGCAAGCAGTTCTGATTTCCCATTCTGGCTATTACTGCTTTCAGCTCTTGAGGAGGCTGTGGCCATATCACTGACTGCAACTTTAGCCTAGAAAAGAAAAGAAAAAAAAAAGTTTAGTTTGACTGAATTCACTGCCAGTCTGCCATGCACAGCTCTCACAGAACCGAGGATTCTTATAAAATAGCCAACATTCTTTGTTTTGCTTTACGATTTTAAGATTCTGAACATCCTGGCACAGAAGTCACATGATTGACAGCATTAATTTGGAAATTATGGCACAATGGAGGATTACCACTGCTGCCTCACAGCTCAAGGAGGGGTAAAAAAAAAATCTAGCACTGTCATTCACAATATGGCGTTTTCTTGTTGACTGTACACTGGTGTGGTATGACCGTCTTTGGAGGGTGTTTAGTATGTGTGACACCCCCTACAAACAGGATTTCAACGAGTTCCACCAACACACAATTTATTATCCCCATGACCAGGATTACAGTTACCAAACAACACCTTGCACACTACCCAAGAAATTTCAACTTAATAAAACAACAAGAAATTATATCATTCATTTCTAACATGAAATTTTCGACCTGACCCTAAGGCAGGGGTCTCCCACACGTCGCTCGCAAGCTACCGGTAGATCGCAACCCCTTTCCAAGTGGCTCGCCAATGGGTTAATGAATCCTACAGAAATTTGAAAGCTTGATTAGTCAAATTAGGGGTGGGCGATCTTATCACATTAACACAAAACCACGATCCATAATCTGTCAATGTGGCACACACTTAAGAAAATATCTGGACTCAAACTCATCAAGACCTAAGTAACACTTTATTTTAAATATCAAACAAAGTTGAACTCAATTGTTCTCTCGTTCGCTAGCTAATCTGAGTTGAGGTACACGCCCCGAGGCTGGCGACTGAGTGAGGAAGGCCCCCCAAGTCCCTCACCTCAGCCCGCTTCATGTTTCTCGGATTCGTGCAAATAAATCGATACCGTAAGCAAACTATGATACATAGCGAAATGAGAGAAGTTGCAGAATCAACCGGAATGTTCAAGCAAATTATGGAAAAAACCCCGATCTAAATCTGTTAAGTAGTTCTCTCGTGAAAGCACAAAGACAGACATTAGATTGTATATATTACATATTAACAAACCTTCAAAATACAGTAGAACCTCAGTCTCAGCCCACGTATAAATCGGGTTAGGCCCAAAAGTTCGCCAAACTTTTGCATCTGTTCACGACCACACACTCGGGTGACGAACAAGCCATTTTCTCTTCCGGTTCGTATACGCCGGTGATTTCCGCCCGTGTTCAGTCTCTCCTGTGCATTCGCTGTGAACTCTTTGTGCTCGATTTCGTCTCCCATCCAGTTCGTATATACGCGGTGATTTCCGCCCGTGTTCAGTCTCTCGGACTCATGCAAGGTTAGTTTTCTTGGTTGTTTATGGTTAGTTTTTGTATAAATTAAGGATTTTTCAAATGTTCAGTTTTTTCCCCTGTGCTTAAAACTCATTAAAAAAAGTGTTTGTGCGGTTCGTAAGACTGTAGCGTAAACTCTTGCAATGTTAGTTTGCTCTGTTCAAGGTTTCCTCAGTGTTGTTCAATGTTTTTAGATTTAGTTTACTAATACACTGTGCATTCTATAGTATAATAACTATTTTTGTGCTTAAAAATCTTTAAAATAATATGTACTTACATACAGTTCGTACATTCTGGAACGGATTAATTGTATTTACATACAGTCCTATGGGAGAAATTACTTCGGGTCACCACCAAAAAGGGTTGCGACCAGAGTTTTGGAACAAATTACGGTCGTGAACCGAGGTTCCACTGTAATGTGCAGTTAAAGTCTCAACAGCATTCGCAGCATTTCTGGGGGTTAGTAGAGCCAGATAACAACAAGAATCTTCACCAAGCAGCTCTGAAAATGTCTGCTTTGTTTGGGTCTCCATACCTCTGTGAGTCTGACATGAATGTCATGAAATCAAAGTTCAGAACAAGACTGACAGACGAACATTTAAATGACTCCAGAAGAGTAAACCGGAGTGGCTCCACTCCACCATACACCTCAGTGCCAGTCATCTGACTAACTAAAAAACACATCACACTTGTGACTGCACCTGTGAATAAAGTGACACAGCGACATGTGACAAAATGACAAATGAATAAGTCGGATCTGTGGATTTGGAATTGCATTGATTTGTGTTGACAGCATTCACGTTTTAATTCAATAGTGTGAGATACACTAGAAAATGCGTACAGACGTACAAAATGCACTTGCAGGTGAACTCAATATTTTCTGTGATGTTTTAATGCAAAATGAGTTAAGGACACCAACATTTTGTAAATGTTCAGGCAAAACAAGCTTATTCAGTTGGTTTGGGTTGAAATAAGCGATGAGAAGAAATGTTAGAAAACAGGAGTAGCTCTCGGCCATTTTCATTTCAGAAAAGTAGCTTTCTGGGGAAAACAGGCTGCAGTCCCCTACCCTAAGGGGTTCAGTTTAGGATTTTAGACCTCTGGTTCAGACCAATGGTTCTCAGTCTTTTAGGCCTCAGTACTCAGTTTTATCTGCTTTTGATCAGTGACAACCCTCGGCAACATTTTGCCCTGAAAAACATTTCAAATACAGTGAAGAGATACACGACAGTATCTAAGGCAGAGAGTCTGAACCACTGGGCAGCTGAAAACAGTATAATAAATAAAAAGCTGTTACAGCAGCTCATGCATTACCCCTATACCAGGGGTCTCCAACTCCAGTCCTGGAGAGCTGCTGTGGCTGCAGGTTTTCACAAGATTTTGCTGCTAATTAACTCCTTGCCTTAATTTTAATTGATGCACAACTTAAGACTCGGGCCCCTTAATTATTTCTTTTTTCTTTAATTAGCAACCAAACAATATTAAGACACAAAATTAACCAACACATAAACAACAACCTGCGCCCATCACACAATAACTGAAAATCAAGAAAGGTGAAGGCCTCTGTAATGTTGATCTGCTCAGGTCACCAAAACGTTTTGACAGCCAGCGCTCTTAGAAAAGAAAATCAATAGTTTTGGAAATGTCTGCCATGGCAGAATGAGCGAGCGCCGTGAAATTAAATAACGGGTTTAATTAACAAAGAGAATTGGCTTCAAATATGTAGTCATCTGATGGCTCACTTCACATCAAATTTACGTTTAGGTGCCATTTAAGGAAAAAAAATCAATTCAGTGGTCAGAGTCTCAAGAAAAAGCAATTAAAATAAATGGAAATAGTTCATTAGCAGCAAAAACCGGTCATTGATTAAGAAAAAAGTTAGAATAAAAACTTGCAGATGCAGTAGCTCTCCAGAAGTGGAGTTAGAGACCCCTGCCCTATACCCTTACAACAGTATATGTACGTAATCATCACCCACACCAGAGAGAACGCACAGACTCCACACAGGCTGTAAGTACGATGGCAGCCGAACATGGCAGTCGGACACCAAACTCTGCAGCTGTGCAGTGGCTGCGGTCACAGTGACTCCCATAATGAGATCGACTTTCAATATTTTTTTTCCAATCAATGCTGTTTTCTGTTGAATAAGAAAATCCTTTGAGATGGCATCTATAAGCACAAGCTGAGAGTGTAATCTTACTACAAAAAAGATTTTCTGGAAAACACATCACAGTGTACCAAGCAGTTGCCAGCCATCTACCAGGTACACAAACGTTTCTAGACTCTGCCATCAGTTAATGCCTGAATAATGGAACTGCAGAACCGAACAGCACTTGTGTGTGCTTCATACCTTGAGGAGCCTGTCTTTCTAATATGTGGTAATACAAAACTCACCTTTATTTAGGCAGTCAGTCATTTTCCAACCCACTATACGGGGGTCTGCTGGAGCCAACACAGGGCGCAGGGCAGGAAACAAACTCCGGGCAGGGCGCACACACACCACACACCCACGCAAGCAGCACACACTGGGGCCCAATTTCGGATCGCCAATGCACCTAACCTGCATGTCTTTGGACTGTGGGAGGAAACCCACGCAGACACGGGGAAAACATGCAAATTCCACGCAGGGAGGACCTGGACATGAACCCTGGTCTCCTTACTGAGAGGCAGCAGCGCTACCACTGCGCCACCGTGCCGCCCTACCTTTATTTAACATATGGAATATATTCAGACATGGAAATCAGCACAGTTTGACAAATGGCTAAGAAAAACTTCAGAAACCTTCTACTATATCTACTACGCTATCATACTCTCCTGATAATACACAAGGGTCACAGAAGAAAAAAAAAAACAAATCTAATCAGAACAAAAGAATGGACAGACAGGAAAAAACAAATTAAAAAAATCTAGATATTGTTCCTGTGCTTTTAAAGAAGCTGCCCGTATGTCTTCCTGGATGATAAAGCGCAAAAAAAGCATATCTGCCCCTGACCCAAAGTCTTAAGAGGCCTCAGCTTCACAAAATGAATGGTCAGAAAACAAGTGGTCTAATCAGACATCAGCTTCCTTTGCAGTTCAAAGTTTTGAGAATGGCCTGACAAAGACAAAACTGAGACAGCAGAGTACACCATTAAAAACAAACAATAGGTTAAATGAACAATGGGACGGACCCCTTCACCTTCTGCACACTTCACTGTATTGTAGATTTCATTTGAAATGGGTACATTTTTCATTTGTGCCTATCAATCCACACTCAGTATCCCATAAGGACAAGGTGAGAATATATGTTTAAAGAAAAGGTTATATAAGTTTATTAAAGATAAACAGAAATCTCTCGTTCATACAGTGGAAGTATTTGCAAGCTTTGCTGTGGCCCTCAAAACTGTGGTCAGGAGCTTCCTGTTCACTTACATTCTCCTTAACATAGATCTGTGCAAAACTTCACTGGACTTCACGTAAGGTAAAACGAACACAAGACACAAGTGTATCTGTATGTTTAAGGTCGAAAAAAACTCACACTTGCATGTCAGGACAAAAACCAAGCCATGAAGTCCAAGAAACTCTCTGTAGACCTCCTTGATCAAATTTTGGTGAGGGAGACTTCAAGGCAAGGGCATAAAACCATTTTTAAAGTTCCGAGTGTTCCCAGGAGCACAGTGGCATCAATAAATGTGCAATGGAAAATGTCTGGAACCACCAGAACTCCTCCTAGAGTTGGCCATCTGGCTAAGCAGACTACAAACTGACTCATTTATGTTAGTTAGAATGCCTAAAAAGGGCTGGCCGGGTGGTCTGGTGGCCTCGGAGCCCCTGGAGAATTTATTTTTATTATCCAGCCGTCTTGCGTTTTTTTTTTTTTTTGTTTGTGTGTGTGTGTTTTTTCTGTCCTCCCTGGCCATTGGACCTTACTTTTATTCTATGTTAATTATTTTTGCCTAATTTTAATTTTAACATGTTTTGTTTTGTTCTCTTTCTTCGCCTTGTAAAGCACTTTGAGCTCCATCATTTGTATGAAAATGTGCTATAGAAATAAAAGTGGTTGTTGTTAAAAAAGCAACAAGGACAATGGGCAGAGAGCTGACAAAGATTCAAATGGTCATTCTCAGGGGTCGTCAACTCCAGTCCTGGAGGACCACCATGGCTGCAGGTTTTCATTCTAACCCTTTTTTTAATTAGTGACCTGTTTTTGCTGATAATTCACTTCTTTTGGATTCATTTTAGTTGACTTGTTTTTTTTTTTGTTTCATTCTAACAGAGCTTCAGGGGTCCTCTGCTGTGTTGGAAGAACTTGTCAGAACGACGACCATTTTAGCAACAGTCTATTAAATCAGGCACTTACGGTGGGGGGCTTGACAGAAGCCACTCTTGAATAAAAGGCATGACAGTTTAAAGGACTGAGAGAGCAGAAGTCTGAGGAAACAAAAATTGAACTCTTTGGGCGCGTACAAAATATCCGCTGCTCATCAGCTGCAGTCGATTCCCAATTTCAACGCAGAGTGCCCTCTACAGGATGCTATTCACTGCTCAGCCAATAATCTTCTGATACTAGGGGGCTTCACTCGCCAACCCCCCACCAGCGCTACGTGCCACTGTAAAAAGGGGGACTGGGCACACCCAAAGGAGACGCGGTCGTTCCTTCAAAGCCCCTCTTTAAACGGTGATACAAATAACAGTTGTTTTTTTTATTTTTTATCTCCTCTTTGCTCGATCAGCTGCTGTCTTGCCGCGTGAGCTGCATCTCGTGCGGCGCTTGAAACGTTTAAAAGCCTGCACAGCAGCTGTCCTTTGGTCTCACTGCCTTGTCTACCTTCTCCCCCAGACATCCTCAAACACTATACGATCTCTTTTCGCTGTTCCGTTATTTCATCGAGTACAATTTTTCATTTGTTTACGCTAATGCGAACTTTACTATAATTTTTTTTGAGACTTTCAAATTTTCCTACCTTCCAGTATCTCTAACATGCGCTGCACGTGTTATCGCGCCGATGTTTTCAAATTCATTACGACATTCTAGTTTGTCTTTTTCCGGCCCTGGTTATGGTTAAATCTCTTGGCACAAAGTCTAGTCTCGCGGGACGGGTTGATTATTACTTTCCTTATTTTCAGAATTTGTACATAAGATTATTTTTGTTCTTTTTTCCATTCTTTTTTTTCTCCGACGCTTTTGGGTCTCTTTTTCAAATCGCTACTCTTTCTTAATCGCTTAGTCGTTGACGTGTCATCTAGAACGTATAAAATTTTTAAGAGCTGAGAGCACATGAAGTGTGACTGACAAAGGCATTCCAACAACTGAGAGGTTAGATGACCATGGTCTTGTTTGAAAATGGTTGTAAGTAGGGCGTGACTTGTAAAAGTGACCGTCTCACGGGACAGGAAAGTGTCTCTCTGTCTCTCTCTTCAAAAGATTGTATCATCACTGGAAAAAAAGTCTCATCTCGTCCCAAGATATATATATTTTTTTTTATATGAACAGTATAGTTTTGAAGAGACTGGCCCAGACACCTTTGCCCTTCTCAAAGCTGATATCTGGCCCAGAGGTCCAATCGTTAAACAGACATCTCAAACAGCTCCTCCTCATCTGCGGCAGTAATAATATCATCTTCTTCACGACCAAGAATGTCTCTAAAATGTAATTATTGTGCGTCCTTAAGTTGGTATTCTGCCCGTATAGTACGATTTAATTTTTGTGTAAAAGTAATGTCTGCATATACTGTATACCGTACATATTATAATAATAATACATTTTATTTATTTGTAGGTGCCTTTCTAAACACTTAACACCGAAGAATAGATAAAACACACATTATAAACAAAACTAAAATTAATATGTATGCAACATAACTGTTACAGAATTTATTTTTTTTCATTTATTGTTCAGATAGTGGCGGCACAGTGGCGCAGTGGGTAGCGCTGCTGCCTCGCAGTTAGGAGACCTGGGTTCACTTCCCGGGTCCTTCCTGTGTGGAGTTTGCATGTCCTCCCGTGTCTGCGTTGGTTTCCTCCCACAGTCCAAAGAAATGTAGGTTAGGTGCATTGGCGATCCTAAAATTGCCCCTAGTGTGTGCTTGGTATGTGTGTGTGTGATCTGAGGTGGGCTGGCGCCCTGCCCAGGGTTTGTTCCTGCTTAGTGCCCTGTGTTGGCTGGGATTGGCTCCCGTGACCCTGTAGTTAGGATATAGCGGGATGGATAATGGATGGATGTTCAGATAGTTGTAGTTTAAAACATATTATAATTTGCAACCAGTAACACCTATGCTTAACTATTACAGCTCATGAATAGCCCGTCTCGTAACCTTGTTCAAACTGCATCAAGCTTGTTTAATGACAGTGCCACGTGAATGAAATGAGGAAGGTCAGATGAGAAGGACCAGAGTCATTAAACCTAAAAGAAAGGTCACAAACTCTCAAATAACCAGTCTTATGAAACAACACAGTGCAGAGGAGGGTGTTCCTGAACGCAGAATGTCTTGGACCTTAAAGCGGAAGATCCAGAAACAACAGCCGACTACCCACCCCATGGGTTCCACTCTGCGAAGACCGTACAACAGTGGGCAAATAATAAAGAAAATGAAATGCAGCGTCACTGAATCTTAATTTTACAGCCCATGTGGATTGAACTTTACTTCCTTTTCTTTGATGTGAAAACCCCTGCAGCTGCCGATTGTCTTAACTTCCATGACTCAGCATGATAAACATAAAAGTCCACAGTTTTGTCATTATCTGCTCAAACAGCTTTGTTGGCTGCATGTTAGTTTAGTGAAGGTGAAGGAGGCATTCAGTAATGGACAGCTTTCCCATCCAGAACGAGGTCTTGTCTTATGTTCAACACCAACAGGACAATCTCATGCAAACCGGTGACTTGCTACTTGATTAAAGTAAGTTAGTAATACTAATGAACGTTCACTTGCAAATTGTGATTTTTCATGTACCAGACGGATTAAACTGACACATTAAGAAAATGTTTCTTCAATTCATACCTCTCTTGGCAAACAGCGATTACGACCTTTTCTTAGAATTAAAACAGTTACTTCCTGGTCCACAGTCCATGTGCAACAAGGAGATGAAAGATACAATGAATTACTACTCTCATAGTTTTGACCAGGATTCTCAAACTCCAGTCCTGGGGGGCCACAGTGGCTGCAGGTTTCACTCTCACCCTTTTTCTAAATGAGTGACCTGTTCTTTTGAATTACAGTAATTGGAGCTGACTTGCTCTTGAAGACTTGGACCCCTTAATTGTTTCTCTTTTTCCTTCACTAACATAGCAGAAATACCCAGCATTAAATTGTTTACACAACTTTAAAAACAAACATAAATGAACAAACAATGAAGACTAATGTGCTTGTCTTGCGGTCTTGTATGTACAGTATGTGTTATCATTCAGTTGACGCTCAGAACCGGCCAGCTCTATTTAATTTAAAAAGCAACAGGGTGGCGCTCAAACATAAAGAATGCTGGCAGTCACCTCCAGTTCACACTCTGGTGGTCATTCCGAGTGCCAACTGGATGATACTATGCATACAAGATCTCCCCCACCCTACCCAGAAGGGAGTTGGGGGGCTAGGGTTGATTTCACCTCACAGTAATGAGAAACAGGTGTACCAAGTTTCAAGAAAATCGCTCCAGCTGTTTGGAAATGTTTTATGTTCCAGAATCATTTCCACACACATACACTGACTATATATATATATATATATATATATATATATATATATATATATATATATATATATATATATATATATATATATATATATATATATATATATATATATATATATATATATATATATATATATATATATATATATATATATATACATATATACACACACTGTAGATTACCTGCCAAACAATGGTAAAATACAAAATGAGTCAAAACATGAGCAGCAAACTGTGTCCAGCATACAATATCTGAAAATGAAGAAAGACGAAGGTCTCAGGAATGCTGATCTGCTCAGGTCCACAAAACATTTTAAAAGTATTCTTAGTTACATTTCGCCTGAAGAAGGGGCTGAGTTGCCTCGAAACCTTGCATATTGGAATCTTTTTAGTCAGCCAATAAAAGGAGTCATTTTGCTCGACTCCTCGCTACATTCATAATGGCTAACACGGTACAACAACCCAGTACCTCTGGTCCTGTTCAATCTATATACATCAGACTTCCAATATGACTGAGTCCTGCCACGTGCAAAAGTTCGCTGATGACACTGCTATGGTGGGCTGCATCAGGAGTGGACAGGAGGAGGAGGAGTACAGGAAGCTAATCAAGGACTTTGTTAAATGGTGTGACTCAAACCACTTACACCTGAACACCAGCAAAACCAAGGAGCCGGTGGTGGATTTTAGGAGAACCAGGCCCCTCATGGACCTCATGATCATCAGAGGTGACTGTGCAGAGGGTACAGACCTATAAATACCTGGGAGTGCAGCTGGATGATAAATTGGACTGGACTGTCAATACTGATGCTCTGTGCAAGAAAGGACAGAGCCGACTAGACTTCATTAGAAGGCTGGCGTCCTTCAACATCTGTAATAAGATGCTGCAGATGTTCTATCAGACGGTTGTGGTGGCGCCCTCTTCTACGTGGTGGTGTGCTGGGAGGCAGTATGAAGAAGAGGGCGCCTCACGCCTGGACAAACTTGTTAAGAAGGCAGGCTCTATTGTAGGAGTAAAGTTTGACAGTTTGACATCCATGGCAGAGTGACGGCTGAGCAGACTCCTGTCAATCATGGAGAATCCACTGCATTCACTGAACAGTGATCATCTCCAGACAGAGGAGCAGCTTCAGCGACAGACTGCTGTCACCGTCCTGCTTCACTGACAGACTGAGGAGACCCACACTATGTGACTCTTCAATTCCACCTGGGGGAGTAAATGCTAACATTAATTTTATTTAAATTTTTTTAATTTTTTTCATTTTTATTACTATTTAATTTAATATTGTTTCTTTGTATCAGTATACTGCTGCTGGAGTATGTGAATTTCCCCTTGGGATTAATAAAGTATCTATCTATCTACTACTAAAGTGTTCTTAACTCTTTCAGGTCTGATGTTGACTTTTGTCAAAATTCACGAGTAGAGGATGGTAATCAGCTGTAAACTGCAACAAAACTCACCCTTTCATTTTAGTCCAACTCTCTTTGCTAGAAGGAAAGTTACGTAGCTTTGTTGATTTAACCTCGATTCCCTACACGTGCACGAGTAGCAAAGAGCAAACAACCTCTAAAATGGCACCGACATCTGGCGAGAGACCAAAGCGAATGTGCAAAGCAAAACACTCCATGGACGTTTCACGTAATTTTCTTTGAATCGGACTCTGACTTGTCGGACTCCGAGTTTGATGCAAGTGATCTGGAGATGGAGATCAAAAACTAAAGTGAGCTACCAGCATCATCTGATCGGTCCGTCCCCAGGTGATTGTGGTGCTGAACACTTTCATGTAGCTGATGCGCCTACAGCAGTGTTTGCCTGGGAGGACCACCACTTGTGATGACAAGAGGTACAAACCAGATTGCGTCACACTGTGACCGCCACCACCACCCACCTGCTGTGCGAAGACAGCCGGGTAGCTGGCTTCACTATTTATTCCTGCTGACCATCAAGGTGCCCCCAACACAGCCACTGTCGCCAGAGATGCACAACATGTGCCAACAGCAGCCACAGCAGCCACAGCACATAGCAACAGACGTTTTATATTGACTCATGTGTGAAACCACTGCTTTGTGTGCTTTTCAGAAAACTGAGTTTTTTGGAAAAAATATTCAGTCCTCAAAGAGTTAAAAAAGAGAAAAATCAACGATTTCAGAAAGGTCCGCTATTGCAGAACGAGAGCAGCAACAAGCCATGGAATTAATGAACAGGATTAATTAACAAGACTCTGCACCTCATTAAGCAGCTGGTTGGAGTTTGAGGCCCTGACTGACTCCAGGCCTGGAGTTGGCCACCGGTCCGTGTACTTTTTGGTATTTGAAATTTCATTTTAGAAGCAAAAACGAAAAAATGAAAATGAAAGGAATTTTCAGATTTAGATTTTTGATTAAAGAATAAAATGAGGGAAAATAAGGTATTTTGTAATTCTGTGGTAACAAATTGCAGTCATAAACTTAAAATTATGCATACTTTTCTGGATTTATTTGTGATTCAAATAATGAAAGTGTTATAGCTCAAAAACAACAAAACAGGCGCATTTTCGTTGTCTGAAAGCGGTACTTCTTCTTCTCGCGATTTTTGAAGACACGTGCAAACCTCCCAACGTATTCCTCACAAGACATCGATCAACAGCCTTGAAGTTACACTGCATGGCATTAGCAGAGGATGGACCGTTAGGTTGTGTTTCAGAACAGTATAAGAGTGACACTCCAGGACGAGGACACTGAGTTGCATCTTTCAGGTAAAATTACAAGCTTTGCAAACTTTGCTTCATTGATGTAACAGCTCTTATAATGAACATTATTGTTATTACTTGCTGTGAAACAGCCAACATTTGGTGATTTCATTTACTAACAGTAAGTCTGGCAATTTTTAGAGTGCTAGCACTTTGAATGGTTACTCATTGACTTTTACCGGCTACTATAGCTAGTAAACGTTTCGAGTATTACCAGTGCGCCAAAGTGTAACACGTTAGTAGAGCGACGGGATTTACAGAAAGTTTTCTTAACATGTGTTACATTTGTCAGTGAGGAACCATTGACACATTTACACACATTCAAAATTCTAGCACTATAAAAATTACCAGACTTGGTGTTAGTAAATGAAATCACCAAATGTTGGCTGTTTCACAGTAAGTAATAACAATAATGTTCATAAAAGAGCTGCTACATCAATGAAGCAAAGTTTGTATTTTTACCGGAAAGATGCAACTCCGTTTTTCTGCAGTCATGTCCTCTTCCCAGAGTGTCACTCTTTTACTGTTCTGAAAAACAACGTGATGGTCCAACCTCTGCTGATGCCAGTGTAACTTCAAGGCCGTCGGTCGATGTCTTGTGAGGAGGACGTTGGGAGGTCCGCGTGTCGTCAAAACTATGCAGAAGAAGAAGTACTTACGGTTTCAGACAACAAAAATGCGTCTGTTTTGTTGTTTTTGAGATATTACACTTTCATTATTTGAATCGCAAATAAATCCAGAAAATTGTGTGTAATTTTAACTTTATGACTGCTATTTGTTATCACAGAATTACAAAATACCTTATTTTCTCTCATTTTATTCTTTAATCAAAAATCAAAATCTGAAAATTCCTTTCATTTTCGTTTTTTCATTTTTGCTTCTAAAATGAAATTTCAAATACCAAAAAGTACACGGACCGCCACCTATGCCTGTCCTATGCTATCGGAGATTGGAAGAAAAAAAAAAAACAAATTCTCAAATGTTTTTAAAATATGGCAAGATCTAATCAATAACATTTTTCAATAATCCTCCATATTGGGGGGGAAAGGATCTTCTTCCTTCCTTGCTGCTTCAAAGATCTGTTTTGTTGGCTGGCTCGCCTCGCTTTCTTTTGACTGGTGGTTGAATTTTGGTTTTGTTAAGTTTGATTTGATTACATGGATTGTTATTTGCTTTTAATTAAAATTAAAAACTCTTCCAGTACTGGCATACTGCACAAAACTGGTATGGACTGCATTTTCCGGTTGCCCCAATATGTCTCAACACTTATCCACCACTGTGGCGCATTTGCAAGGACCTCGCCACAAGTGACACAGTGTGCTTCTGGGGTGGCATCACTACTAGTCATTGCGACTCTAAATTTGATGTATTCAGGGTGACATTTTCTGAGCACACACTTGACTAACTTCTGTTTCTGAAGACCCATCCTTGTCATGTTTTTTCAGTTTAAAACAGCCCATCTGTTGCTTACTTGTAGGACTACCATCTTGGTTAAGCAGCAGAACTAACTGCATTTATTTAAGCCAGGGGTTCCCAACTCAACTCTGATCATGGGCCCACAGTGGCTACAGGTTTTCATTCTAACCATTTTCTTAATTAGTCAACAGTTTTGCTACTAATTAACTTCATTTAATTGATTTGCCATTTAAGCTTTAAACCCTTTAAATCAGGGTGAGCAACAGGCAGCAATGGCTGCAGGCTTTCTTCCCTCACCACAACTGTTTCCCAAGCAGTCACCGATTACTGATGAAGAACTTGCTCATGTGGCTTTTTTCTGCTTCATTTTGTTACAATTCATTTTGTCACTACACTGGTTGCCTGTGCCATTCAGAATTGACTTTAAAATTCTGCTTATGGTTTATAAAGCCTTAAATAATCTGCTCCATCTTATATATTGGAATGTCTGACACGTTATATTCCAAATCGTAACCTCAGATCCTCAAATGACTGTCTCCTTAGAATTCCAAGAACAAAACTTAAAAGAAGTGGTGAGGCGGGCAGGCGGCCTTCTGCTGCTATGCACCTAAAATCTGGAATAGCCTGCCAATAGGAATTCACCAGGCTGATACAGTAGAGCAGTTTAAAACACTGCTGAAAACACATGACTTTAACATGGCCTTCTCATAACTTCACCTTCATTTAATCCTGATACTCTGTATATTCAATTCTTCATAATAACTATTCATGGTGGCTCTAAAATCCGTACTGACCCCTACTCTCTTGTCTGTTTCTTTTCCAGGTTTTCTGTGGTGGCGACCTGCGCCATCACCACCTAATCAAAGCACCATGATGTCCTACATTAAGTCTACATGACCATCATCATCAAGTCCTTCCATGAGAACCCTAAATACAAAGAGGACTGTTTCATTTATGTTAGGTAGAATGCCCAGAGGGGGCTGGGTGGTCTCGTGGCCTTGGACCCCCTGCAGATTTTATTTTTTTCTCCCGTCGTCTGGAGTTTTTTTTTTGTTTTTTCTGTTCTCCCTGGCCATCTGACCTTACTCTTATTCTATGTTAATTAATGTTCTCTTATTTTAATTCTTACTTTGTCTTTTATTTCTCTTTTCATCATCATGTAAAGTACTTCGAGCTACATTATTTGTATGAAAATGTGCTATAGAAATAAATGTCTCACTTCTTACAATTTTGGACCTTTAATTGCTGATTTTAGTCTTAAACGATTGCATTCCCATTTTAATGGCTCTTTATTAGCAATAAGATGCAAATGAACCAGCAGTTCTCCAACTAACTTGTCTCAATTTACACTTGGTGCGTATTCATCATGCACTGCTTGGTTTAATAAAATATTTAGATGGGAAGTGAAGAACTGAGAAGTACTCCTCTGTTTGAGGCATCAAATCATTTGGATGACATTATTAGAAATTAAAAAAGAAAAAAAAAATCCACAATTTACAAATGACCTGACATTGCAAAGTTAAAACATTAATAAATCATGATATTAAATAAGACCCGTTACTTATTAATAACACCTGATGACCCCGATTCTATCGATTAACTAACACAATGTCTGACTAGTATCTCAGAATGGATGAACAGTAACTTTCTCAAGTTAAACAAAGAGAAAACTGAAATCTTAGTGATTAGCAATAATGGATACAATGAGGCTATTAGAAATAAACTGGATACATTAGGATTAAAAGTCAAGACGGAGGTAAAAAGCTTAGGGGTGATTGTTGACTGTAATCTGAATTTTAAATCGCATATTAATCAGATCACTAGGACAGCATTTTTTCACTTAAGAAACATAAGTAAAGTTAGACCTCTTATATCACTGAAAGATGCTGAGAAATTAGTTCACGCATTTGTTTTCAGTCGACTAGATTACTGTAATGCACTCCTCTCAGGACTACCCAAAAAGACAGAAATCACTTGCAACGAGTGCAGAATGCAGCTGCTAGAATCCTAACTAGGAAAAGAAAATCCGAGCACATTTCTCCAGTTTTGATGTCAATACACTGGTTACCTGTGTCTCAGGATTGACGTTAAAATTCTGCTTATGGTTTACAAAGCCTTAAATAATCTGCCATCTTATATATCGGAATGTCTGACACGTTATATTCCAAATCGTAACCTCAGATCTTCAAATGAGTGTCTCCTTAGAATTCCAAGAACAAAACTTAAAAGAAGTGGTGAGGCGGGTGGCCTTCTGCTGTTATGCACCTAAAATCTGGAATAGCCTGCCAATAGGAATTCGCCAGGCTGATACAGTAGAGCACTTTAAAACACTGCTGAAAACACATGACTTTAACATGGCCTTTCTATAACTAATTTAATTTAACTTAATCCTGATACTCTGTATGTTCAATTTCCCTTATAACAACTATTCATGGTGGCTCTAATATCCGTACTGACCCCTACTCTCTTTTCTATTTTTTTTCCGGTTTCTTTGTGGTGGTGGCCTGCCCACCTCCACCTACTCAAAGCTTCATGATGCTCCAACAATGATGAATGGATTAAAAGGAAGAAGTCTACGTGACCATCATCATCATCAAGCCCTTCCGTGAGAATCCTAAATCCAAAGAGGACTGTTTCATTTATGTTAGGTAGAATGACTGGGCGGTCTCATGGTCTGGAATCCCTACAGATTTTATTTTTTTCCAGCCGTCTGGAGTTTTTGTTTTTCTGTCACCCCTGGCCATTGAACCTTACTCTTATTCGATGTTAATTAATGTTAATTTATTTTGTTTTCTTATTGTGTCTTTTATTTTTCTATTCTTTATTATGTAAAGCACTTTGTGCTACTGTTTGTATGAAAATGTGCTATAGAAATAAATGTTGTTGTTGTTGTTTTCTAATTAAGCAACTATGTTGTGACAAGTACCTGCAGCTACTGTGGCCCACCAGGACAGACATTGATCTCCCTTGATTTAAGCAGTGGCAAGCAATTACTTTAATTTACGCAATCCCGCCACGGACCACTGGGTGGTGCTCTGCTCACTGAATCATCGGAGTACTCAAGTCGCTGTTTTAACTTTACTGATGCCTTTCAGATTTTTTGAGAAGTTGATTAGGTCCCCATGTAGCCTACGCTGCTCAGCCAGCATTAAGCAGGTTTAGCCTCTCAGAGAAGAAACTGATTTTAATTTTTCACAACTGCTCCTTGGCCTCAAAAAAAAAAAAAATGTATACATCTTTAAACGGGAATATTAGAGACCAGTGGTCAAATGTGCTTATTCTTTCAGTATGTTCCTTTTTATTTTAAAATTCAGTTACTTTCTGGTTTTATATTAGTGCCACCTTTCTGAAATGCTTTCTCTCTATCATCTCTATGTGTCTTTAAAAAAAATAAAAAATAAATAAAGATGTAAATAAAGATGATTTCATTTCTTAGCATTAAAAGTGTTTGCTTCAACCTGCAAGGCTTCATTTACTTTATTACAAAACATCTGCAGATTATGACCCATTAGTTGTTCACTGGAGAAGGCCCATTTGCAATATTCTGAAATTTCCTTTTTTTCAGTTCTTGCTAACAAACTTTATGGATGTAATGAGAAGTCAAACAAAATGACACCTTTTATTGTCATACCATCCATAATGACTAACACGGTACAACACCCTAGGACTACTAACCTAACCTTTACATTTAAATCTCTGGTGGTTTACTTGCTTACCTTTTCACCACTTTAGGTTATCCCTTGCACTTCAACTGATTCTATTTGAAGAAAAACTGGAAAAATTGAGGTGTTGTAAAACGTTTGACTAGTAGTGTACGTAGTGAGAAGAGTTAAGCAAAACTCCAGCATACCCAGGATCTGACTATTACTTAAGACCAGGGGCTCAGACACACTAGGCACTGAATCAAAGGCCTACCCTTAAGAGCAAGATGTCGGGAGACATCAAGTAAAGTAGGGGAGAGTGTAATGGGCCAGAATTAAGCATTTTAAAGAAAATGACATTTCTGTGTGTTGCTTAGTGTTATGGGCCACAATTCAGCGTCTTAAAGAAAAGGCAAAATTCCTGGAAAATTCGGTTACAGGTTATTGTTGATGGCGATCTACAGGATATAAATATTTGCCTGTCTTGCAAAAAAGTCACCTGCTTTTGAATAGTCAGACTGCTTTAATGGGTATCTCATCCACACACAATATGGTGATACAGAACTTGCCCGCTTCCTTTGAAAATTAACGAGTTACGGAGACATTGGTTTCTAATCAGGGAGTGTATATAAAGAAAGTTCAGACAGACAGACCTTTATTTGGGGGAGATTCGGCTTTTTTACAGAAGCTCTTTCAAAAATGAGAGAAAGAGAGCAAACGAAAGAAAGAGAGCAAAAGAAAGGAGTGAAAGAAATAGAAGGAAAGAGAGACAGCGAAAAAAGAGAAAGAATCAAAGAAAGAGAGAGAAAGAATGAAAGAAACAAAAAGAAAGAGATAAAAAAATGAATCAAAGAAAAAAAGAAAGAAAAACATTGGTAACACTTATGAATTTCTACTTTGCTATCTTTTTCTGCTCCAAGTCCCAAGCAGCCACCTGTGATGCTCACATGATTTCCAACAGGAGAGAGGAGGGTGAAATGACACCTTTTATTGGCTAACTAAGTAGATTTCAAATGCAAGCTTCCGAGGCCCCTTCATCAGGTGAGATGTAACAATGGCGGGGCCTTAGCTGCCTCGAAAGCCTGCATTTGTAATCTACTTAGTTAGCCAATTAAAGGTGTCGTTTCACCCTCCTTTCTCCTGTTTCAATCTGTGGCTAACACGGTACAACACTCTACTGCTATGATTTCCTAGGACAAAGCTTACAAAACAATAAGAGGCAACTCAAGCACACTGATGTTAGGTGGAATGCCCAGTGGGGGGCACATTCTTTTTTTTTTTTTCCCCTAAAGTTATTTAAATTTTTCTGTCCTCCTCAGCCATCTGCCCACAGCATCAGACTTGTCTTTGGAGACTTCAAAATGACTTTATATACAAGGACTCTACTTTTTCTATTGCTTGTTTATCTATGCCATGTACAGTGAAGTGCGTACGGATTTATTCTATTACTTTGGGTATTAATTACTTCTTGATTTTATGGATTTCTAATTTCTTTATCTTTTCTTGTAACCGGTTATTTGGCATTTTGTAAAGCACTCTAAGGCTCCCCCCAATGTATTGAAACAGTGCTATAGTTAATGCAACTACTACATTATCTTTCTTATGAGATAAAGGAACAAGGTCAGAAGGCTGAAAACAGAAAAAGCTTTAAGAAAAACATAAAACAATCTGACAATAAACTCCAACATCTCCATGTCCCTTCTTCATTACAATATAGAAGGCCAGTACAATACAATACTCTCCACATTAATAATGTAGGAGGTGCTGCTCAAAAAAAGGATATTTATTTTCGAACAAAAAACAAAGAGCAACAAAAAAACAAAAGCAACAGCATAGGGGTTAAAAAAAAAACAACACAGCATTCTGAAAACATTACCAAAGTTCACTTAATAAAAAATGTCACCTTGTAACCCACTTAATCCAGATGAGTGTCATGGTTTGGGGGTTTGGTTGAGGGGCACTGGAGCCCACCCCAGCTAGCATAGGGCACAAGGCAGGAACAAACCCTGGACAAGATGCCAGTTCAATGTAGAAAATATCAAATGCTGAAAACTTACATTTTATTACACAAATGAAAAAAGAATATGAACCAGTTTGAAATAAACATAAAATATAATTATCTCCCCTCTGGTCCTCAAATAAAAACAAACAAGGTAAGAATTTTCATCAGCCAGTCAGGCCCATAGTTGACTGCATTTCAATGAGATAAGCCACATTACTTTAAGGAGTGCTGAGAAAGGGCCGAGTTGTGTTCTGCTGAGGAAACTGAAGTACAGTAAAAACCCGCAGCACAAACTTATTCCGTCCCGGAAAAACGGTTGTGGACTGAGTTGGTTGTGGACCAGAGCAATTCATCCCATAAGAAACAATGGAAAAAGAATTAATTCCTTCCAAGCCCTCAAGACTCCCATACACAACCTATTTAATACCCATAATTCATTTCTGCATATTAAAATATTGTTTTATGGAAAAACACATGACTAAAGAATAAATTGTACATTTGAAAGAGATTGACAAAGAAGCAGCTTAGCATAGCCTACACAACTGAAATTTAAAAATAAAATTTACTGTAACAGGACATTCCCTATCAGCACTCCCTGGAGAATAATTATTCACAATATCGGCCTGTATTGCCTTACAGCCTTTTCACAAATAGCAGCCTCTGATTGGCTATCACCAGCACACTGTCTTTCAGTTATCCAAAGAAACAATAATTTTTCAACTTCATCAATTGCTGGTGGTCTGTTTTTAGAGAGTACACGTGTCACACCCTTAGAAACTTCAGCTTTTTTAATTTCCACTTTGCTTTTCAAAATCGTACTCTCTCTGTGCGTGGTTCTCCAGCCGCACAGCAGCACAGAGGAAAGAGCTCCACAGGGTCATTAAAACTTGACAAACAAGTCTCTGCCGTGATCGGATCGAGCTTTTATCAGCTTCGCTCGCTTGCAAAAATTAAACCTTATCTCACTGACAAGACCCTGGAGATGGCCATACATGCTTTTATTACATCTCGCCTCGACTATTGCAACTCTCTTTATTATGGCATCTCCAAATCCCAAATTGCCCGTCTTCAATTGGTCCAGAACGCAGCTGCTAAATTTCTTTTAAAAAAGAAAAAAATGGATCATGTGACTCCGCTTCTGAAGTCCCTTCATTGGTTGCCTGTTCAATTTAGAATACATTTTAAAATCTTATTATTTGTTTTTAAAACACTACACCAACAAGCACCCATCTATTTATCTGAATTGCTTCACCAATATACCCCCCTGAGAAGTTTGAGATCCGGTGATCAGAACCTTCTTTTACTTCCACACTCCAGACTCAAGCGTAGAGGTGACCGTGCTTTCTCGGTAATTGGGCCTCGTCTTTGGAATGATCTGCCTATTGAAATCCGAATGGCTCCTAGTCTGACTATTTTTAAATCTATTTTAAAAACGCATCTGTTCTCTCCGGCTTACTAGGCTTTATTTTGCCTACCTAGATGTGTGTAAGTGTAGATATATGTATATGTATAGATATATTTATACAAATTATTTTTATGTGTTTCTGCTGTGCTTCTTTTGGCTAAATCGTATATTTCTATTTTATGTTGATGTTTCTAAATGTACAGCACTTTGGTCAGTCGTGTGGCTGTTGTAAATGTGCTATATAAATAAACTAAACCTAAACCTAAGGGTCATTAAGGTCGCCCAGCGGATAGTCGGCTGTCCTAGCCCCCTCACTAAAAGAACTACTTAGTTATTGTTGTCTCAGGAACGTCAAGAAAATTCATCAGGACCCATCACACCCAGGACGTGCATTGTTTGATCGCCTGCCTTCAGGGAGACGTTTCAGATCCATAAAGACTGAGAAACAGTTTCTATCCTTCAGCCATCACCATGCTGAATGCTGCTAAGTGGTCAGTCTGACCGAGTGCACCTTCATGTCTACAATTCATCTCTCCAGTAAGTCAACATTGGCTATGGGACAAGCGCAATAGGACGTATGTATGAATGGATCAATTTAGCTTTAACTTGAGTAATTATGTTTTGATTTTTATTTTATTTTTGCACTGGAAAATGGCACCTAAATTCCGTTGTACAATGTCTCATTGCTACAATGACAATAAAGATTTTGATTTGATTTGACCTTCTTTGGTTTTGTGCTTGCCTGTCTAGCTTCCTTTGGACCCATTATTATTTAGTCAAATTCACAAAATAATCACTAAATAACAGTAATATCACAGGCACAGTGAGGAATGTTGTTTAGGGTGGGGGCTGATTTGTTTCAAACCAATTTTTGTAAAACTTGATTTATTTGTATGGCATGTTATTTGATCTTAATCTACTCTCTCTATATAAAATCCTAAGCCTAAAAGTGCAACGATTTTATGTCACGCTTTAAATCGGATTTATTTTAAAACCTATTACATATATATGTTTGGTATCATTCTTTTCAGAATTTATAATGTGGTGGTGTTTTTAGATTTTTAGATTCATATTCCATTTATTAAATTATAAACTAAAAAATATCAAGAACTCCCGTCCCGCAAGACGAGACTTTGTGCCAAGGCATTTAACCACGCTCAGGGCTGGAAATAAAAGACAAAGAGTAGGACAGCTGCTGAAGAGGCTTTTAAATGTTTGAAGCGCCGCGCGAGATGCTGATCACGTGGCACAGCAGCAGCAGCTGATCGAGCAAAGAGGAGGTTAAAAAAAATATATATTTGTTTCCCATTGTATCACCATTTAAGAGGGGGTTTCAGAGGAGCAACTGCATCTCCTTGGGTTATGTTCAGCCCAACGCAAGCAGCAAAGACACAAAGTGGCTGGTGTGTAGCACAGGCTGGGGGGGTCTGGCAAGCGAAGTGAGCAGGGGGCGAATCCCCTAGTAAAATCAAAAAAACAAAAAAAAATGTTTACAAAGCACTAGGTAACGCCACACTTCACGTTTTAAGGCTCTGTTTAGGAGAAACAAGGAGTTTGTGTGATCTGAATATGTTTACTTCTTTGGTCGTGCTTTGGGATTTTTTTTTTTTTGTGTTGTGATACATTTTTGGGCATGAAAAACCATGCTGTGGGTTGTACGTGCATAGGTACATTCGTGCTGTGGGGTTTTACAGTACATCTCGTCCTAATTTCAATATAGAAGGCCCACTATAAGTCTTCCTTAGACTGTGAGAGGAAACCAGTGGAAACAAAGATTTCACCAAGAAAGGATATCCATTTTATTTCAGCAAGTAAAAGAGAAACAGCCGAATGGAACGAGTGCAAGAACAGAACAGAAACAAAACCGACAGCTCCGCAGTAATTCTTTGCCATGCTTCAGCTTGGACAGCACAAGGCCATTAGATAGCATGATTATGTAAGAAGCTGGGCAAGCCTCAACTGGGGCCTTGGGATGGGGGGGACAGAATATGCCAGAGCTGTTCGTCGTGCCTTCTTACTGCAGATGTGGCTAGGCTACGGTGAGGGAGAACAACAAGAAGGCTGCCTGCAACAGGCGGTCAGAGGGCTATTGAAGGAAAAAACTCTTCTATACAGGCAGGCCACTTCAAAGATCTGCTGTTATAGTGGAGAGGAGAAGCGGACAGGTGCACTCTGCAAGCTAAACTGTTGGAAGGAAAGAAAGAAAAAGAAAGGTGGAAGGTGTGTCTGAGGTACAGGGAAGAGAAAATAAAATGTGGAGTCCATTTAAAAGATGAACAAGGGCTGGAAAAATTAAAATAACTGTCATGTACAAGTGAGTCTGGAGCATCAACACAGTGTTATGGAAGCAAGGTCACAGGTGGCGACAGGAGGAACACATTCGCTAACAGCCAGAAGACGGAGCACACTGGCGTCACTTTTGGCCTGGCACCTTGGAGGCTACTTAAGTCATTTTCACACCAAGTTCATTTGGTGCAATTTCCCTAAAAGTCATGTTTGTTTAGGTAGATGTGAACATGCCAATCACACTCGGGTATAAACTAAAACAACCGGAACAAGATCCAACAGAATGGCTGGTCTCGGCACAACACCAAGAGAACCTTCGAGCAGATCACATGAAGTATAAATATGATCTGACACGGGACTGATCGAAATACTAAAAATAATGTGGTGAAACTGTGCATGCTGTCATAGCCACAGCAAGCATCTGCTGCAAAGTCGACGGTTAACACGAAGAATTAAAAATAATTAGAAGGTAAAAATAAATACACACAAAGTCAAACATGGTACCACTCACATAAAACAACTTGCAAAATAAGCAGTCAATTAGAGAAAGTCTGGCACCTGATACATGACCCTCATGCATTTGATTTAAAAAAAGTGTACATTCACTTGTGATCATGTCATCGAAACACATACAGAGGTGGTGATAAACAAATGGCAGTGCTCTGTGATACCGATGATCAATCCCCCTAATCTTACATCATGGAAGTGGGGCGTCCTCTCAATGCAATCGAGCACCATGTGAATACAGAAGCACAGTCGTCACTTTGACATAAGTAGTAAATGCTAATCAAATATTCCAAAATGACATCTCTGACATCCTGAACGGAAAGACAAACTCTGCAATTATTGGTCTGGCAACATAATTTGCCTTTTCCCACCTATTTAATTTCTCATTGCAACATTTAATCCATTTCAGAGTAAATAGGGATTGTCAGAGAATATCCCAGTTAGCAACTGACACATAACAGGAACCAGTCCTGGAGAGTGACCAGGCCATATAAGCTGCCCGAGAATGGTCAATAAACACTGCCATTTTCAAGATTTGACACAAAAACTGCACCACCTACAGAAACATGAATGAACAATGGATGCAGGATTCAATCCTGGGATGTTGGATCTATAGTATGAGGCGTCAAGCAATAACCACTGTGTCACCGTGCCACTTGAAATAAAAATACAGAAAAGTATTAGCTTAGATAGACATAGTTCTGCATGTGTTTGGCTCCTTGTTTTTTAACCTCTTTATGACGTTTTACTTTGTTTTCTACTCTGTCTTTTATTTCTGACCTCGCTTTATCCTGCTTTTGTTTCAATGACACCTGGTCCATGGTGATTACTTTCCCTTTTTCGAGTAATAATTTCTGTTTGTTTGCGCTCCTGCAATCTTTACTTTCTTTTTTTTTATACTTTCTAATTTTCCTACTTTCATATTCTTTAATTTTCTCCACATGTGTATAGCGCCAATTCTTTTCTTTTTGTCTCTCCCAAGCTTTTGAGTCTCTTTTCTCCGCGCTGCTTTCTTCTTTGCTTAGTCGTCTGTTTCATTTATAATGTTTATAATGTATTGTCCTTATATGCGCTGAGAGCCCTAGATCTGCGTGTGCTCAAAGCCAAAACATGACTGTGTGTGTTGCTGCCCGTGCTCTTATTTGGTTGGTTGTTCTACGTCATCGCTAGACGGTCCTGGGTCAATCTCTTGGCACAAAGTCTCATGTTTAAGGTCCTGGTTAGACGCTCCGTGGCCAATCTCTTTAGTCTCACAAATCTATTAAGTGTCTTCCGTGATCTTAATGTGAAGATCACGTATCGTTGCCCTACTGTTTATCTCCAGGATTTTTTTTATAACAGACATATAGAGATACAGTAATCCCTCACTATATCGCACTTCGACTTTCGCGGCTTCACTCCATCGCGGATTTTAAATGTAAGCATATCTAAATATATATATCACAGATTTTTTGCTGGTTCGCGGATTCCTGCGTACAATGGGTCTTTTAATTTATGGTACGTGCTTCCTCAGTTTGTTTGCCCAGTTGATTTCATACAAGGGACGCTATTGGCGGATGGCTTAGAAGCTACCCAATCAGAGCACGTATTACATATTAAATAAAACTCCTCAATGATATACGATGTGCTTCCCACGCGGTGCTTGATTGTTTGCTTTTCTCTGTCTCTCTCACTCTCTCTGCCTGACGGAGGGGGTGTGAGCAGAGGGGCTGTTTGCACAGAGGATACGGAAGCTCCTCTACAAAATGGCCTTATCGCGTGCTACTGCATACTTAAAAGCACGTATTGATTTTTGATTGTTTGCTTTTCTTAGTGAGCTCTCTCTCTCTCTGACATTCTCTGCTCCTGACGACGCTCCTTTGAAGAGAAGATCTGTTTGCATTCTTTTAATTGTGAGAAAGAACTGTCATCTCTGTCTTGTCATGGAGCACAGTTTAAACGTTTGACTAAAGGGTGTTATTTCATGTCTAGAGGGCTCTAATAATGTTAACAGTGTGGGAGAGTTTATAAGGGCTTAAAATATATAAAAATAACCATACAAACATATACAAACTACTTCGCGGATTTTCATCTATCGTGGGGGTTGCGTTCCTCAAGGAGGGATTACTGTATATCTATATTCAAGGCATTCAAGGCAATCTGATTGTATGGGTGGTTACCTACCAGGTAACGTTTGTGATTGGTCAGCAAGTCGGCTAGCATCCACCACAGTGCCCTCTTTCTGTTGCGAAAAGCATATCTCTCTCTCTATTTTATATACAGTATATATCTATATCTATATATCTATCTATCTATCTATATCTATATCTATCTCTATCTATCTCTTTATATCTATACCTCTATATCTCTATCTCTATATATCTCTATATATCTATATCTCTATCTCTTTATATATCTATATCTATTTATATCTATACCTCTATACATTTATATCTATGTATATCTATATCTCTCTCTATATATATCTATATCTATTTATATCTATCTCTAAGTGGCTGGAGTACCAACCCTATGTTGTTATTTTTTAACTATATTTGTAGCAGTGTCAGGCAAAAAGTAAACTGCAACTGTTAGATATTGAGGAAACAAAGACTCAATTGTAGCTAGAAAAGACATCAAAATTTGACTAATGTTTCACAAAAATAAATAAATCATGTGGTAATGCCTAGAAGGGTAAAACTGCAACTATACTTTTTTTTGCAAGTGACTCATCTGATAAAAGATCCTTGTTTGGGGATTTAGAAGAGCGTCTCCGTGTAGTTTCAGCATAGCTCATCATCTGACAAATGAGTAAATCAAGTGAATCATTATATAAGAGCTAAGCTCGATCTCGGAATACACTTTTGCACATCAGATCAGCATGTCTCAATAAAAGTGATAAGACATCTGCCTTTTAGCTTAATTTGCTTATACAGCAGATGCATACTATCAGTACAAATTAAGAGATTGCTATGTAATATATGATGTAGAATATCCACTATCACTATTCATGAAGTGTAACTGAATATAAACAAGACACATTGTAGTGATAACAGTTATCAATGTTAATTATACTTAATACATAATCAAGTTACTAGTTTTAAAATTAATACTAATGTATTATAATTGCTATAACTATCACCCACCTTTAATCAGCAATGCCTCTCCATGTACATACACCCATTCTCAAGACCATTTAATCCACTACAAGGTACAAGGTTGCGGGGCGACTGGTGCATACAGTGACAATAAGAAGCGCCACACAGTAACCTACAGTGGACAAGGCATTCATCTATTGCATAAGCTGAAAATCAACCACCACAGGGCCAATTCAGAGTCAACAAATTAATCAAACATGTACTTATCTATATGTACCTGTCTATCTATATATACACACAAATATAAAAATGCTACTGGTTGCATATGTCTGTCAAGTGTTTAAATTGCGAAGCAATGGAGGCAGAACCTTGATCATGGACTTAACGAAAAAGCTTATGACGTGATGCCCCATAGAGAAGCAAAAAAATCTGGGAAGCGGCAGTTTCCACAATGTTATCGGAAGTGACATCTATCTTAGGACAAACTGCTCAAGAAGCTGACAAAACAGAAAGGAAAAGAAAGGTGGTGACACATGCTGAGCATCAAGCACATTACCGAAGCCGCTCGTAGTAAGAAGCGTCAGGCCAAACAGGAGAGGTGCTCCAGTGACAAAGAGCCATTGAGCTACTGGCTAACACTATGGCTCATCGACAGACCACACATACTTCACAATACAGAATCCAAGAATGACAACAGCACAGAAAAGTATGCCAACAAATGAGGAGATCTTCAAATACTAAGAAAGTCCGATCCTATGCAAACAATGTATATACATTCTCATGTCAAAGTCTGTTTGAGAAGCACTACTTCGAAAGTTGGCTCAGCGACATGCTCACTGTGGGACAGGCGAGATTTTTCACACAGAATACAAAAGAATGTGTGGGCAAAATGGAAATGTTCCTCTTACTCTATATGAACCACCGTTATCTGAGGAGCAGAGGTCCGTGCAGTTTTTAGTAATAAATAAATACGATAAGAGAGAGTTGAAGAATTGAATAATCTCAATTTGAACCTCATGCAGGGTGCAGCAGAAATAACTCACACATTTTGAAAAATCACTGTGGGGTCCCCAAAGCAGGTAGAGGGGTGCGGTCCGTTCTGTTAGGTACGGTACATAATAAAGTTTTCAATCGTCACCATGCCGTGGTTGGGTGAGCATCGAGGCTTTGTAGTGGAGGCTTTTTCAAAATGGCGAATCTGTGGCTGCGACGCAGAGGGCGTTTCGCACGCGTTTCGGCTTATGTGCGAATGAAAGTGTTCCAGACTGGAAAACGACTTTGCTTTAGGTTTAAAGAGTAAGGGCAACAGGAGGTTTTCAAACATCATCCTCGGTCCATGGACAAACTAAAGCAGGCTATTCAAGAAGAAATTGAAGGAATTTCGCCTGACATGCTAGTGAAAGTGATGGAAAACTTCCAAGAACGGCTCCAAATGTGTATCATCCGTCAAGGCCACCATTTGGATGATATCATTTTTAAAACTTAAAGTAAAAAAACTTTTTTATATCTACATTTGGGAAATAAGTTTTTGGTGATACCTTGTAGCATTTTTTTTCAATCCCCCTTTGAAATGTGGGAGTTATTTCTGCCGAACCCCGTATAAGTGAAGCAAGCAATTCTATTTTACTTTCTTCTTCACCTTGTAAATTACTTTCTGAACAATACAGACCAACAAACTGTGTACAGTAATCCCTCGCTATATCACGGTTCGACTTTCGCGGCTTCACTCCATCGCGGATTTTAAATGTAAGCATATCTAAATATATATCACAGATTTTTTGCTGGTTTTGGATTTCTGGACAATTGGTCTTTTAATTTAAAGTACACACTTCCTCAGTTTGTTTGCCCAGTTGATTTCATACAAGGGACGCTATTGGCGGTTGGCTTAGAAGCTACCCAATCAGAGCACGTATTACATATTAAATAAAACTCCTCAATGATATACGATGTGCTTCCCAAGCGGTGCTTGATTGTTTGCTTTTCTCTGTCTCTCTCACTCTCTCTGCCTGACAGAGGGGTGTGAGCAGAGGGGCTGTTTGCACAGAGGATACAGACGCTCCTCTAAAAAAATGCCGCCTTATCGCGGTGCTTCGGCATACTTAAAAGCCCAAAAGCACATATTGATTTTTGATTGTTTGCTTTTCTCTCTCTCTGACATTCTCTGCTCCTGACAACGCTCCTTTGAAGAGAAGATCTGTTTGCATACATGTAATTGTGAGAAAGAACTGTCATCTCTGTCTTCTCATGGAGCACAGTCTAAACTTTTGAGAGGGGTGTGAGCAGAGGGGCTGTTTGCACAGAGGATACGGAAGCTCCTCTAAAAAATGCCACTTTATCGCGGTGCTTCGGCATACTTAAAAGCACGTATTGATTTTTGATTGTTTGCTTTTCTTAGTGAGCGCTCTCTCTCTCTCTCTCTGACATTCTCTGCTCCTGATGCGCGCACTCCTTTGAAGAGAAGATCTGTTTGCATTCTTTTAATTGTGAGAAAGAACTGTCATCTCTGTCTTGTCATGGAGGACAGTCTAAACTTTTGACTAAAGGGTGTTATTTCATGTCTAGAGGGCTCTAATAATGTTAACAGAGTGGGAGAGTTTATAATTGCTTAAAATATATAAAAATAACCATACAAACATATGGTTTCTACTTCGCGGATTTTCACCTATCGCGGGGGGTTCTGGAACGCAACCCCCGCGATCGAGGAGGGATTACTGTAATGCATAAACGCTTTTAATATGTCTAAGTATGTTTGTATAAATTGGTTTAGAAGCTTTTGGTATCAACTAGTTCCTATTATCTTTATCTTGTATATTTTCTTTTATATTTACATTTGCATAAGAGGAGAGACACAAAAATAACCGGACTGAGCTTGGGGCTTTCCTGGGAAACCGTTTGGAGGTCGGCCGGACGTGAATCCTAGAACTATAACCTCTCCTACACGCCCTCTCAAACTGCTGACTGGCTAGGCATATCCTGTGAAAAACCCAGTCAGGATTTGCACAACAATTGCTACACGAGTTGCTGCGATAATGTCAGGTGAAAAATAAAGATCGAACAGCAAATCAACATCAAATATCTCATGAAATTGAACAAAACAGCCACAGAAACTTGTGAATTGATAAAAACAGTGTACGGTGATAGCAGTTTGTCTCGCACACAGGTTTTTGAGTGGCACAAACGTTTTAAGAAAGATCAAGAAAATGTGGAAGACGTTCAACGTCCAGGTCGCTTGTCTCGGACGGATGAAAACATTAAAACAGCGAATCAGATTGTTTGAAATGATCGCACTATTTTTTCCATAAAGCAGTTTTTGACTGACAAAAACATTCCTGTCCTCGATCATCCTCCCTATTCGCCCGATTTATCTCCCTGTAATTTTTTTTACTTGTTCCCGAAATCAAAAGGGAACACATTTTTTTTCAGTGGATGATGTGAAGACAGAAATGGCAACCCTGTTGAAGAGCCTCAAACAAGAAGACTTCCAGCACTGTTTCAATCAATGGAAGATACGTATGGAGCGGTGTAGAGATCGGGAAGGGGAGTATAGAGAAGGTGACAACGTTTAGAATGTCAATGTCAATTTTATTTCTATAGCTCATTTAAAACAACATAGGAATACTGTGGCCAAAGTGCTTTACAATAAAAGAAGAAAACAAAACATACAATTAACATGAATAACATATATAGAAATAAAATAAATGAACATAAATGAAATAAATAATAAGTAGAAGTAATGTTACATAATCACAATGAGGAAACCATCAGTGTTACTGAAGGTCATGGAATGCAAGTGAATAGAAATGAGTCTTTAATCTCGTTTTGAATTGTCGACGACTCCTTTATGTGACAAGGTAACGAGTTCCACAGGCGAGGAGCAGCAGCTGCCAAAGTCCTGTCTGTCCCCTTAGTTTGACACTCGGTACGAGGGACAAGAAGAGACAACTGACCAGAAGATCTAAGCACTCTAGATGGTTGGTGTAAAGCACACAATTCAGATAAATAGGCAGCAGCAAGCCCATGTAAAGATTTAAAAACTAGCACCAAGATTTTAAAATCAATTTGAAAACTTACAGGCAGCCAGCATAAAGAAGCTAATATCGGAGGAACAGAGTCAGACTTTCGTGCTCCAACCAGAAAGCAAGCAGAAGCATTCTGGACCAACTATAACCTGCATATCAGGGATTTCCTAATCCCAGAATACAGCAAGTTGCAGTAATCGAGGTGAGAGAAGATAAAAGCAGGAGTAGCTTTGTCAAGATCCCTAGAAGCTAAAAAAAGGCTTGATCTTACCTAATAGACAAAGCTAGAAAAAGCAACTCTTGACTACAGAGTTAACTTGTTTCTCAAAAGAGAGGTTACTGTCAAAGATAACACCAAGATTGTGGATTTTGGTCGCAAAAGACAGAGAAAGAGCTGAGAAGTCCAAGACCAATTTGGGCTTTAGCTGATGGACCCACAATAAGCACCTCCATTTTATTTTGATTCAGATCAAGAAAATTATTAGCCATCCAGGATCTTAGTTCAGAAAGACAGTTGTGCAGTTGATTCATTGCAGAGTTGCAGACGGGAATATAAACCTGAGTGTCATCAGCATAGCAGTGAAAAGAAATGTTACCTTTCCTAAAAATCGCTCCAATAGGGTGAAGGTATATAGAGAACAAAATAGAACCCAAAATAGATCCCCGAGGAAAACCACAATTAAGAGGAGCAGTAGACGAAAAAGAGGAATTTAAAGTCACTGAAAAGTGTCTACCAGTAAGATCTGAACCAGTTAAGAGCTGCCCCTTTAAGCCCAACAAGATGTTCAAGCCGCAACAGCAATGTCGCCTGGACAACAGTGTCAAAGGCCGGAGGACAAGGACTGCAGTGCCACCTGAGTCAGTAATAATAGAGATGTCATTGAATACTTTCAGGAGGGCCGTCTCAACACCATGAGAACGCCTAAAGCCAGAATGCGGTAAGTCATCAAGAAATATTATATATTTTTTTTACCAATCCAGTTATTTTTGTGTCTCACCTCGTATATTTCTAACTCCACATAATTATTTTGTATACGGAATAAAGTAAAATAAAGACTGTCAGATTATGTAAAGAAAAGAGATTATTTTATTTGATTTGATATATTTATCAGATGAGAATTCCCATATAATTTTGTATTAAATGAAGGGGGAAAAAAAAACTTATTGGGAATGTTTAAAGTTTTCCAAAAGGTTGTGTGTTACTGGAAAGAGAGTCATGCATTGTTTTGCTGTTTTACAGAAAAGTAACGGACCTAAATGAGTTTACTCCTCGTCTCATCATTTCCATCTTTCTACCAGCAATGGAGGCGATGTGCTGTGTGGTATGCAGCCTCTTGTTCAGTTTATACTTACATTTCTCGGGGCAGTTTGGGAACAAGTGTGACAAGAGACTCTTAGAAAAAAGCCAAGCAAAATGATACCTTTTATTGGGTAACTAAAATGGATCATCACAAGTGAAGAGTTCTAAACCAAACGGAGCAGCACAAGACTAACATTGCATAACCTTGCAAAGTCCTGTGACACGACCAAAACTTCCATTCTGTATTTACATAACTAGCGTCTTAAAGCTTTGATTAATTATTATCTAAACCTGCCTTGACTCTGATTAGCATTCACCTGGATGGCTAACTGTTTTAAAACCAACTCTGGAAGATAAAACAAAAACAAGTTAGGGAGAAGTGGGGAAAGGCGAAGCGGCCGCCTAGGAAAAAGTGAGGAATGAGCTGCTTCATCACCGCACCATAGTGTGTGGAACGGCTGACGCTGAAGCTGATGGCACATTAGGACTGAAACACAAAGAGTCATGTGCACCGTGCTTCCTGTGCTGCGATCAGTAAAAAGCAGCCTGAAAGTTTCTAGGCAGCCATCGATCACACAGAGCTTTGAAACCACAGTGCCCTTCACTAAGCACACAATGAGCTTAAAAACACAGCTTAACTTTTCCAATGACAGAATGTTTGTGATCGTATTTTAGTGACCCCTTTAACTAATCTACTTCTATGAGTGCACACTTAAAGTAGCAATAATAGACACATATGCTCAACAGGATCCCACAAAAAGACCACATGTTCTCCTGCTCTACTTTATGGTGTAAGCGGGATGCCCTTGGGCCTTTTGGAGGAAAACATTGACAAGACAACGATGTTTATGTGCCGACTTTCTAAAACGTTTTACAGCAGCGGACGACTTGCAGTTCTTTCTCTGACTGCATTTTCTTAAAAGAAGTATATTTAAATACATGCAGTGGGTATAGAAAAGAATCAACACCTTTGAAATATTCCCATTTTTTTTTGCTTTAGTGCCTTAAATGAAAACACGCAAACCAAAATGTCTTCCCAGTTTTACTTACTCAATGCCACCTCTAACATCCAAGTGAAAGATATCACAGCTACAGTTCGGAAAAATGATTTAAAAATCAAAAAACAAGACCTATATGATGTACATTATAGAACCATCAACAGCCAATCAAATTAGTAATACATTGAGCAATAATTATAAAAGTTGAATAAATCAGATGCAAAATCAAATCTCTGCAGCTGCACAAATAAAAGGTGAAGTACCACTTCCAGTTAGCAGAAATAGCCCAAAAGATGATAGAAATCTACGTTTTGTACCCAATACTTGTATGCAAAATTTGGCTGACCTAAGTGAAAGTGTACTCAAGTTATGTTTGCACAAACACACACACACACACAGACAAAATTCCAAAAATAGCATTTTCAGACTCGGAAAAGTCTAAAACAATTTTTGTAAGATTCCAATACTTTCCCTATACTTTGTACACGAGAGAGTCAAGGAGGTCTAAAACGTCGAGATCATCGAATCTTCAGACGATTACAATACTTTCCCAATACTTTGTATACAGGAAAGTAAAAAGAAGCTGAGACCAGTGATGGAGCCCTGGTAACACCATGACATCCGCAGATAGTTTTATGTGACTGTGGGAAAAACACAAGAAAACTCACCAGTGCTCACCCTAAAATATTAGTTCTAGAACGGCACTTTACTGGGTTATGTGGTTCCTCGTAGAACAATTGCTTGACAATGAAACTATTAATTCTGTGGCAGGTTCTTTGGGTGATGCTGTTCTTTTGTGAACAAAACAGAAATATTTATAGAATAATCATTGAATAGTCATAACACATCAAGAAAATCTGAACTTACCCTGTGCTGCTGTATGTAGCAAGAGTCCTTTTAAAATCAGGAACCCATTGGTAACTCCACACATTTGTTATTGTCCGTTTGTGGCCATTTATGTAACTTGCTATGGGTCTAAATACAATGGATTCAGTTAAGTATTCAAACCCTTTCACTATCTGTACACATTTTTATGTTGCAGATATACTTTTAAATGGTGAAATATGCCATTTTTTTCCCCTGTCAATCTAAATTCAGTAACTCAAAATGAAAAACTGAAAACATTGCTTGCAAATGTATTAATAACTAAAACCATTTCACTGAAGATACCGTACCGACTACTCTTCATCTGGCCCTGTCCCACCTACTCAAAACAGACAACACCACCATCCAACCTCTGCTCCTTAGGGACAAGCTGACAGAGGTGGGAGTAGATTCACACCTGGTGTCATGGATTGTGGACTACCTTACAGACAGACCTCAGTATGTGCGTCTCAGGAACTGACTTCGTGGTCAGCAGCACAGGAGCGCCGCACTTGACTGTACTTGTCCGTACTGACCCCTACTCTCTTTTCTGTTTCTTTTTCCGGTTTCTTTGTGGTGGTGGCCTGCGCCACCTCCACCTACTCAAAGCTTCATGATGCTCCAACAATGATGGACGGATTAAAAGGCAGAACTCTACGTGACCATCTTCATCAAGCCCTTCCGTGAGAACCTTAAATCCAAAGAGGACTGTTTCATTTATGTTAGGTAGAATGACTGGGCGGTCTCATGGTCTGGAATCCCTACAGATTTTATTTTTTCTCCAGCCGTCTGGAGTTTTTTTGTTTTTTCTGTCCCCCCTGGCCATTGGACCTTACTCTTATTCGATGTTGATTTATTTTGTTTTCTTATTGTGTCTTTTATTTTTCTATTCTTTATTATGTAAAGCACTTTGAGCTACTGTTTGTATGAAAATGTGCTATATAAATAAATGTTGTTGTTACTTTCTCCGGCCCTGTTCAGCCAAAATACATCAGACTTCCAGAGTCCTGCCACATGCAAAAGTTCGCTGACGACACTGCTATCGTAGGCTGCATCAGGGGTGAGCAGGAGGAGGAGTATAGGAACCTAATCAAGGACTTTGTTAAATGGTGCGACTCAAACCACCTACACCTGATCACCAGCAAAACCAAGGAACTGGTGGTGGATTTTAGGAGGCCCAGGCCCCTCATGGACCATGTGATCATCAGAAGTGACTGTGCAGAGGGTACAGACCTATAAATACCTGGGAGTGCAGCTGGATGATAAATTGGACTGGACTGCCAATACTGATGATCTGTACAAGAGAGGACAGAGCCGACTATACTTCCTAAGAAGGCTGGCGTCCTTCAACATCTGCAATAAGATGCTGCAAATGTTCTATCAGACGGTTGTGGTGAGCGCCCTCTTCTACGTGGTGGTGTGCTGGGGAGGTAGCATAAAGAAGAAGGACGCCTCATGCCTGGACAAACTGGTGAGAAAGGCAGGCTCTATTGTAGGCACAGAGCTGGACAGTCTGACATCCGTGGCAGAGCGACGGGCGCTGAGCAGACTCCTGTCAATCACTGAGAATCCACTGAACAGGATCATCTCCAGACAGAGGAGCAGCTTCAGAGACAGACTGCTGTCACCATCCTGCTCCACTGACAGACTGAGGAGACCCCACACTATGCGACTCTTCAATTCCACCCGGGGGGGTAAACGTTAACATTATACAAAGTTATTGTCTGTTATACCTGCATTGTTATCACTAATTTAATATTGTTTATTATCAGTATGCTGCTGGAGTTTCCCCTTTGGATTAATAAAGTATCTATCTATGTTTGGATGCTTTTCATTGACTTCAGTTCAGCTTTCAACACCATCGTCTCACAGACGCTCACAGGAAACTTAGCTCTGCTAGGCTGCAACACTTCCCTATACAACAGGATCCTGGACTTCCTGACAGAGAGACCCCCAGACATTCCTAGTCGGAAACACCATCTCCAGTGTCTCACACTGACCAGTGGTGCCCCCAGTGCTTCAGTTCACTCTGCCAACTCATGATTGTACAGCTGCATGCAGCTCTAACACCATCATTATGTTTGTGGGTGATACAATGGTGGTGGGTCTCATCAGCATTGGGGATGTGTCCATTTACTGAATGGGAGTATGACGATTGCCGGATTCATGCAAGATCCACAATCTGTCTCTTAATGTGGACAGGATGAAAGAGATTATTGTTGACTTCAGGAAGTTCCATGCTGTCCACAACCCCTCTGCATTATCAAGGGATCTGGGGTGGAACTGGTCAAGAGCACAAGATTCCTTGATGAAGCTGATCGGAAAAGGCATAGCAGCTTCTCCACTTCTTTTGGCAGCAGAAGGCGGCAAGACTACCTACTCCCATTCTCACCACATTCTACAGGGGCACCATCGAGAGCATTCTGATCAGCTGCATCACAGTCTGGTTTGGGAATTGTAGTATCTCTGATTGTAAAGTGCTAAGGTAGTTCGCACTGCAGAGAAGATCTTTGGGCCCTTTCTACGCTCCATTCAAGACATCTTTGTAAAACACTGCATTCGCAAAACTTACATTGTGAAGCACAGCTCTCATCTCTCCCACAGTCTCTGTGTCGCACTTCCATCTAGCAGAAGGTACTGCAGCATCTGAGCCAGTTCCGCCACAGCTTCTACCCCATTGACAGTCCGGACTCTGAAGTCTGTGCTGCCCACCTACCTTAAGATCTGCTCCTAGTAGTGAATTTATATGTAGTACATTTATTACTACTGTTGTTTTTTATTAGTCTGACTGTTATGACTTATCCATCCATCCATTATCCAACCCACTATATCCTAACAACAGGGTCATGGGGGACTGCTGGAACCAATCCCAGCCAACACGGGGCACAAGGCAGGAAACAAACCCTGGGCAGGGAGCCAGCCCACCGCAGGTTATTACTTATTATTATTTCATATGATTACTATTCTTTTGCTTACCTATTTGTTTTTAATTATCAATTTAAAATAGGATAGTTCTTTACAAGTTCTGTACTTGTCTAGTGCTTGTTTATATATTGCAATGCATTCCTGTTATTTCATGCCTCTTGTATGCTGTAATATGATGTGTAGATGGCATGAAAATAAAACCACTTGACTTTGAATAAAATCCCTCATTCATGTAAGTACTCACACCCTTTTGTAGGCAATTCCAGCTTTGTGTCTTACTCTGTGTAAGTCTCTACAAGCTTGGCACACCTTTTGTTGGTCTGCAAAGCATTGAAGTAATGTTAAGTCCCCACTGCTGTTTAGCATGGCTTAAAAATGACATGTGTGGATTAAGCTAGCAAAAACGATTGCTTTAATCTGATGAATCCATATTCATTTGATTAATTATATTTCTCAATCATTATTAGACTTTTTCACATACTAGTTTAACTTAATACTTTTACCCACAGTGACTTACAGATGCATGGCGTAATTTTTTTCTTATTTCTAAAGCGGACAGTTGAAGCATCACATTCAGGGTCTTAATGAGTAGGAAGCAAGATTTTAGTGACAAGACATCATACAAATAAACTAAAGAGTTATTTAATTATAACCTTTGTACAGCACACATCATTATAAAAGCACTCTATGGAAAAAGTAAAATAAATCTCTATTTTAAAAAAAAAAAGTATATATCTGGGGTGGGGGACTAGGGAGATGAAACATGATCTTCTCAGAAGACAATCTGACACTTTAATGTCACGCGAGACAACATTTAAAACAATTTCACGG